>NC_031770.1:32393605-32432907 GCF_001522545.3 Parus major
CCTTTCCCTTTCCCTTTCCCTTTTCCTTTTCCTTTTTCATTTCATTTCATTTTTGATTTTCTGCATGTTGCATGGCCTGGATGCTGTCTGGCTTACAGATTGACTCATGCTGCTCCAAGTTATGGAGGGTCCTGGAGAGATATTCCCATTTATTGGCCTATTGTCCCAGGGATGAAGGAAGTGGGTTTTACTGATGAGTGCACTTAAAAGGGTCTGGGTGTTTAGAACAAGCTGCACATCCAGGAACACTAAAATAGGTCTTAGAGAATATTTTCCCCTCTAGAAGCCCTTAGTTCTTGTTTTAAGGTGTAGTTTATCTTTTACCACATTTTTTTCCAAGAAATGCTACAGCTTTAAACCACCTTTGCAACACACAGCTGAAATTGTGCTGCTGCAATACAACCTGTATTTTACTCCCCTCCAGGTTTCCACCACAGTCTTTTGGATGGAAATTAGAGTCTGCAGCTCCTAGGCCTTCAACATGCTAACCCTAAGGAAAGTAGATGCAGGCACTCATGCACTGAAGACTGGCTGCAGAGCACTGGGAACACCAAAGAGTATGGCAGAAATGTGATTAGATGCAGCCCATAGCACAGTGGAACTTGACTGGCTTATCTATATATCTATATATCTATATATCTATATATCTATCTATATATCTATATATCTATATATCTATATATCTATATATCTATATATCTGTATCTATCATCTATATAATCTATTTATCTATGCATCTATATACCGATGAGTGTATCTATAATGACTAGAGATGATAGTAAAGCACATACATGTATTTTAGGCAACAAGGTGGCAAATTTGCTAAACCAGCCACTCTTGTGTGTAGGCAGGAGCTCCTTGCCTCAGACACCTCCTGCCTTCCTGTCACTCACATACCAAGAAATACAAGTTATAAACAAGTTCAGTTGCTATGGCTCATGCTTCCTTCTCCGTCTGGAGCGATCCATGCTCCTTGACATAGTTCCAATTGCTGTCCTGCCACCAGCTACCCTGACACTTGGAGCAGTCTGTCAAGGTCACCTCCCTTCTGCCAGGCCAGATAGTGTGAGTGCTTGTAGCCAACCTCTTCATTCAGTGCATGCTGACCATCCCCTGGCAGGTCAGGCGTCCACCAAGCCAAGAAGATCTTAGCTCAGCTGAGCCGGTCTCTGTCTGTCTGGATTCCTCCTGTGTCTCTTGTTTCTGGTCTCCTTCTTCCTCTCTTCCTCTGGCTGACATGCCCCCTAGTCTGCCTAGGAACAGGAGGAGGCACATCACTGTTTGTGAAATATAAATGCAAAGATTTTTCCTGGAGGCACTCTCCACTGCATGCTGTTGGAAGCAGCACTTTACAGCGTACTGCCCTGTCCTCGGTCGAGCAGAGCTGAGGAGAAGACCAGAGCAGAGGCAGCTTTAGCAGTACCAGTCATAGACACTATAAGGTGCTCTTTGCCTTGCCACATTCTGTTGCCAAAAGTTGATTTCAGCTGTGGACAACGTGTCAGAGTTTATCCTGCTTGACTGAAAAACTGAGCTAAGAGAACATTGTCTCTGATTACAGACAATTACACATTGTTGCTTTGGTTTGGTTTTTCAAGCTGCCTTTCAGCTCCCACAGCAAGTTTCAGAGGGGCCAGTACCAGCTTTCATTGGACCTACAGATATGGGCAGAATAAACAGGGAAGCATTCGGGCACCCCTCAGGAGGACATATATGGACAAAAGTTCACTTATTTTTCTCCACCCTTAACATCTCATCCAGTAAAAGCTGTTGTTCTCCCTATGTCTCCTCCCTCAATTATTTCCAAAACCTACCACAACACCACAAAAGTTCCCAATTCCCAAGAGATACCCAAAGTCTGCAGTGCCAGAGCAAGTCACTTATCCTTTTGCAGGATTGCTGGATCTGACATGGGTTTCAGCAGGACACCTTGCACACAGCCTCACAGCTGGCCTGGGGAGAGGTTTCACAGGACAAAGGAGCACTTGGAGAAATAGCAATAAACCAGGAACCCACATCCCCTTTATCCACACATGGAATCAAGCCACCTCAAGTCTGTGTACTGATGCGGCTCTTCCCTACACATGGCTGATACAAAGTATCTAAAAGTACATATGGATAATATTACCTTTGGCATTGGTCTTGCTTTTGTTTGATGTCTCTCTGGGTTTGGTTGTCTCTGGGGAGCCTACAAACAGCCCCATACCACAAAGAAAACTGGATAGAGCCACCTGTACTAATCTATCCCTGACTCCTAAGTGTGCTGTTGAAAGGTCAGCAGTCAAGGAATGACAGGTGATGGGATAAAGCTCTGCCAGAGGCATCTCCACCCATCTGTGCTGAATCAATCATCACCTCTTGGTTAAATCAACCACTTTTGGTGCCACCTCTAAAAACCCTCCACACACCAATGTACACTGTTCTCTATTCTTTTGGCCACATGAGCGTTGTGTTTCAGTACAGCCTTCCATCTGTATGAGCAACAGCACCTTGCCAAGGCTGGTCACCAAGCCATGACCCTTGTCCCTTATGTCAACTGCTTGTTTCTACGCCAAGACACATAAGTGGTTCAAACGTGCGTGTATTGGCAGAGACAGTCTGGAGCTGACTCTGTCCATACAGACTCCAGAAGCCTATGGGGCAGGGCACATGAGCATGGACATGGCCCCGAGCTCGCAGGCCACTCACAGCGCTGTGCTGCACCAAGCAGGCAGGAAACACAGCGCCCTTTTTCCCTCTTTTATTGCCCAGAGCCATCCTCACTGCCCCGCTGACGCAGCCACCCTCCCAACACAGCCTGCCCAGGGGTGCCCGGCCATAGCTGCACATCAAGCCATGCAAAAAGCTGCTTTGGTGCATATGGCTCTGTGCACTGCCTGGGCCCCCTGAGCAGCTGAGGCTCCCCAGAACCACTGTTATTCAGTGCCCTGTGAGAAGGGGTGAAGCAGGGGGTGAGGCACTGGACCCCATGAACTGCATCCCAGCCTGTGCATCAGGCTGCACTTCTTACTCTTTCATGTTCATCCCAAGTACAGCATCCTTCCCACTAAATTATAATGTAGGAGAGGACATGACCAATTTAAAAGAAATATAAATTTACATTTGACATTTATGCCTGAATTGCATTCTTGTTACAGAATTGGCTCAGCAACTCTCAGTGCAGAGCTGGTCTTTGAGTTTGTATTTTCCAATTTTACTTGTTAGGCTGAAAAGAAAGATAGTGAAATTGCTCTATCTTTTTTTATTTAGAAGGCAGATAAAATGCTTCAGACTTTCTGTATCCATTCTCCTATTGAAGTCAAAAGGGATTGTTCTTTCTTTCTTTCTGGTTTTTCGTATGTCATATTCCCAAAACTATCAAGTAAGGATATTGTTCCCCACTGGTAACTGTTTTTTGCATTGCCTTGAAGTGAGCATGGAGCCAGGCAAAGCGTAGGAAATCTTCAGTGATTCTCCTGAGAGTTTTTCCCTGCCGTAGAGAGCCCTTCCTGTCTGTGAGCAAGACAACAAGCCCTGCAGCCTCCTCTCTCTCCTGTCAAAAAACACGCTTAGAACTTTCTTTTGGAAAGGGAAATTTTGCATCCTTTGTGAACTTTCATTTTTATCAATCACACCATTCACTATATGCACAAACATGAAAAACAGCTCTCCCACCAGCAAACCTATTTGGTTTTTTTCCAAATGCCCAGCTCAAAATAAGCAAAACAATATGTGGGCTTTTTAATGTAAGAAAAATATATAGCTCAAAGGTGAGGCTCTTTGTTAAAAACAGTTTTTAAAAAGGATGGTTATAAAGGTACAAAAATAGATTTTTATAATTGGAAGTGCCTTCAAGGGCCTAAGTATAGCAGGTTTTATTACATCTCCACTACCAGGTACTTAGGTGCTTCTCAGAACCTGCCATTAGCCAGGTCTGTTGAACAAGGCATACAATTATTTTTTTTATGAAAATGCTGGCACAAGTTCACATGCAAGGAAGGTGCTGAGCCTTTGATCCCGAGCACCAGGCAGACCCTTGAAAATGTCTCAGAATGATTCATATGTCCAAGAAAAGGGAAATCTGCTGAAGAAAAGCAGGTGTGAGCCAGGCTTTGGCCAGTGAAGTGGAGCCATAAGGCTAGGGTGATGGAAGAAGAGCTCAGCAGAGTGGGACGCTCAGCTGCAGCTGTGGGGCAGAGATCAACTAGCCAAAACTCGCCCAGCCTTGGCACTGACTTCCCCCTTCATGCAACAAACAGGACATTTTTTCTATTAGGTGTGTGAGCCTCATTTTAAGAGGAGACAGGGTGACTCAGGACAGAAATTGTCCACATGAAAAAAGGAGGAAGAAAAGACAATCTCTTTAATTTGGCTGTTTTAGCATGGCTGGTGTGTTTGAATAGGTGGTAGTGTGCCAGAATAGAAAGGATGACAGTGTGTCATGAAGAAATACTCTGGGCCCAAATCATAAAGGCCAAATTTCTCAAAGAAGGGTCTAAAGTTAGGAACCTAAATCTGTCCAGGAGCACCATTAGACTTCCTTTAAAGCCTGGAGAGCCTCAGTGCTTGTGAAGAACCAAAACACTGATGTAAGAGACTGGAAATTTCTGCTCCTGCTTGGGTGTTTAATCCTGCTGGAGGCCTTTGCCAAAATTTTCCACCACCACTACCTGTGTTTGAGCATCCAAATAGGATGAGGCTTAGCTGAGGGCAAAGTAAAGTGGACCTTAGTTTTGTTTCAAAGAGACTCTGCTTCTAAATCTTAGGGGTGGAGGCTGCCTGGAGTATAAATCAATGGCCACACTGCAAATGTATGCTGTAAATAAGCACTGGAGAGCATCCAAGGCAGCCAACTTCCTGGCTGGGGCGCCAAGAGTTGAACCCAGCCTCTCTGAAGTCTAAAGCATGAGATAAGATAGCTTGTGTTAAAAAGCTAACCATCTGTAGCTGGGGCTGCAATGACCTGTAGCTTCTCTGATTTGGCCATGCAGGCTTAGCAACATTTTCCTCACTGTTTTTGGGGACAGCTGTGTTCTTTAAGAGGCTCCAGCCTGAATCAGTTGAAAATGGGTTGAAAATGCCAGACCAACTGAACACCTCTGAGTCTTTCTTTGCAGTCAGCTCAATAGCCATCGACAAAGCACTTAAAATTAGCTCCCAGGACTGCAGAGAGGTCCCTGTAGGCAGAGGAGGGAACATCATGGGCACTGAGCTTTCTGCAGAAGCTGGGTTTGGAGAACACCACCAGCCCTGCTGTGGGGTTCATGCCTCCCTTGGGCCCCCTCTTTTGATTAGCAATGCTGCATCAAGCTGGATGTGCAGCATGGCTGAAGAAGTTTCACACAGGTCGGTTTGCTCCTTGGGGCAGCTCTGGTGGAGGACAGCATGAGGGAAAATGATCCAAATAAAGGAAATGAAAAAGACGTGGAAACAGTATCAGAGACCCTACAACCAAAAGCTGAGGCTCAGTTCTGTAATTTTGCCCTCTAAATGCATCTCTGTTTAACATCGATAAAGAGTGAAGTATGTTTCCAGACAGCTAAGAATGGCAGAAATTCCCATAATCCTCTGTCTGGGACTTGCCACTGCAAAAAGAGAGCATTTCTTCCCTTATGGTTTCATGACTGCTTAGCCTGCAGTGAAGCCACCATAAAACATCCCTTCCAGGTAAGGGAGTTAAATATATTACTCATCTCCAGCTTTCCTGCCATGCTTTGCAAGGGCCATCCTCAGTGATCGCTGCTTGTTGCTGGTTGCTTGTTGCTGGATGCTAGATTCCTCACATCTTCCTGAGCTCCAGTGGGATTTCCTTCAGGAGTCCCAGGACCCTTCACCAGACATACCTACAAGGTGTTCAGCAAGGAGTGGGAGAGGCCAGCCCAGGGGCTGTCAGAGCCACATTTAGACCTGGGATGCGGAACTGAAGGGCACCACCTCTGCCAGCTGGGAAGGGCTCAAGGAGGAGCAAGTGCTGGCGCCACTCGCTGGGCCCTGGCTGTGAGCAGCAGACGTCTGTGGCCACTGGATGCCTCTTAACATATTCCAGTGCCCTCAAGACAAGGTAAATTGGTGGTTAAGGCAAAACTCAGTCTTGTGTGCAGTTATACTGCCCTCCCTGAATTCTTGGTCAACCAATTTTTATTTGTTTGTGTTACATACTCATTTCCCTTCCCACTTCAAAGGCCATTTTATGCTGGCAGAAGGGGCCATGCTGGCAGATCTGATTGACCCAAGAGTTAAATTTAAGCCCTAAGACAGGTAGAATGTTTGCAGTGGTTCTTTTTGTCTCTTGCCCACCCCGTTTTTCCTGAGCCAGCCCAGAAGGAGCCCATCCAAGTGTTCATTTCCCTGAAGCCTGTATGCCAACATCCACACCAGGCAGAGACAGCAGCAGAGTTTCCATCACTTTGGGCAGCTGCCTATCAAGGTCCAGCAAAGTGGGGAACCTGATCCTGCCAGGACACAAACTGAATGCAAAGAGCAGTACACAGTATTGAACTCCATATTTCTCCAAATACTGACCAAGTTCCTCAGGTACTGGTGTCCTTCCTGCCCCACAGGACCATCCAGAAACCCTGACTATAGACAGAGATATCTGCCTTTCCATCTCTAGTGCAGGGAATCCCAGGTGCTGAAGCAAATTTGTGTGAACCTTTCAATAGCTTTTTTGCTTCTATTGATTTAGCCATCGCTACTATATTTTTCACTCATTCACATTAATTACAATTAATTAATTAATTACAGAAATTCAGCCTGCTAAGCAAGGGTTGATGCCTGGGACTCACTGCCACAAATAACTGTGAGTGTTTCTCTTCTCTACGTTACATATTTTTTTGGTTTTCACATTTTTTGAATATGTCCTTTTCCTTGTGTTCTGGTTCAGCATAAAGCCTTCTAGGACCTTGCCTGCATTTATTAATTAAACTTTACTCTCAGGCTACATCCATCTATGACTTTGCACTCTGCCCAGGCACTGAGCAAGCATGCTCAAGATCTCTTTGTGTGCAGAGCTGAGCAGAAGCTGCTTTAAAGGAGTTATCACCTTGAAAAAACCCAAGCTTGGGTTACTTTAGGGTCAGTGCTACCCTATAGTGTCTGATCAGTTCAGAATTCAGACAATGTATCAGTGTCTGGCTGCAAAACACCTCATAGACATGCCTGTAGCCCCAGGACTAATGTAAGAGTAGTCATTTGCCTAATTCCTTTACACTTATTTTTTTCCCTGACAGCTTTTTGCCAGTAAGGTTTGACAATCCCTGAATAAATAATTTGAATCAGTTTAGCTACCAGTTTGCTGCCTCATTTGGAGGCATTCTGGCAGACCAACAACATCCAGTTTCCCCTAGTGTAGACTGGGTTCTTTGGAACACAACCTGTTGCAATCATTTAGATTAGAAAAATAATAGTTCTGGTTTTCATTAATTGCCTGTTCACCCCATGGCCTTTATACATGATACACTCATCTAGTTCCCACAGTTCATCTCCTGCACAGCAGTCCCCCAGTGTTGCTTGACAGCAGCAGGTAAAGACGTTTTCTTATCTCCAGCCCCCTTGCTCCCCAGATGGCTCCCCACATACAGATTCAGAGGTCTCAGCTCCCATTAATAGGTGACAAAATGCTCACATTTTTGAAATCACCTGAAATGCAAATGGAGAATGCCAGCTCTTCTGGAAGCCCTGGTGAATGTGGGAGAGGGGAATGCTATTCATTGTGGTGCTGGTGAAGGAAAGTACAAGCAGTCTTGGACAGTGCCCAACTTCTTGCCGGAGGCAGGATGGAAACTTGCCACAGAAGCACTGACACCTCCTTGGGGTTAAACAAGGTTGTGTGTCGTCCTTGGAGCTGTGCTCTGCTAGGTGCTCTTGATAGGAACTCAGCCACTAATTTGCCCCAGAGTGGTTCAGATATTTTGGCTTATACCCTGGTAAAATATTTACTGTGCCTTCTTATCACTTCCCTAGAAGATTTAGTTGGAGCTAACTGATGCATTAATTCCTTCGGGATCTAACATTACTTTTTTCTGCCAGGTCCTGGAACATATCCAACATCATTAAGAAAAAAAAAGCCCTCCTTTCTCAATCAATTCTTTTAGGCAAAATTTCACCTGAAACCTGGACTCCATCTGGCACTGAGATAGCTGCACGCAGACACTCTCCTCTCTCCTGATGATGGCTGCAACTGTTGCTTCCTATGCAGGCAAAATTATCCCTTAATGAGCTAATTATCACATCTCCAAGGGCTGTATAATAATTAATGAGCTTAAACAGAGGAAAGGAAGAGCCAAGTTAGGGACTGGGGATTGCTTTCTGATGCTA
This sequence comes from Parus major, assembly GCF_001522545.3. Classification (NCBI taxonomy): domain Eukaryota; kingdom Metazoa; phylum Chordata; class Aves; order Passeriformes; family Paridae; genus Parus; species Parus major. The sequence continues at coordinate 32,401,901 of NC_031770.1, forward strand.
AAGGTGTGAGGCAGCAGCACATAGTGCCTGGGAAGATCATAGGGTGTATTTAAGGGAAGATGATGCACATACCTGTGCAGGGCTCAGCAGCACTGATTTGCTGTGGCGCTGCCCTCCTGCACCCCACTCCTACCACAACCACTTTCCACCTGCTTACTTCTTCCCATTATCCCTTCTAACATGTTCCTGTTTGTTCTTTTTTAAATTTACATGTTTTGGTCTTTACAGTACCTCTTGCTGGAGGTCTGTGTTTTGTCCATCTGTTCTTGTTCTTCATATCCTCCTATGCCAGGATGGAAAGATGCTCATGGTGCAGCTGAGAATGGGGTTTTTTGTTAGTGCTTCCCAAGCTTTATTATGTCTCTCCTGTAATTTCAGCTTGACACTACAAAGGGTTCAGCAAGGTGCTATCAATGCTGCATATCATCCAGTCATGCAAACAAGCAAGCCTTCACTCAGGATTATCACCAAGAAATTCCTTCTTAGGATAAATGAATGGCTGATGATGATGAACAGATATAGCTTGCCATTGTCTCCTGGTGTTTGGTAACTATCGGAAAGTTTTCTATTTCATTTAAATAGAATTTCTTATGAAAAAGCCCTTGAGAGCCAAAGCACTAGACAAAGGCCACATTCAGCTCCTCCAAAATGTACATGAGAATTAAATTAACATCCTGTATGTTATATACAGTACCTGTGCAGCAGAGCAGCTCCCTGGCGGGCCAAGACAGAACAATGTCATTTTCTGTTCTCCACAGGCCCTCTCTGAAATCCTCACCTATGTGACAGAACCTTTCCACACAACATTCACCAGAGAACAGATCATCTGTGGCACAGGGCATAAACTGACTCTGGAAAGCTCTCACTCTAGTGATGGGCCAAACTGTGTGAACTCAATGCATAGAGATGATGTCTGAAAGCTTTAGTTGTGCTCTAAATGACACACTATCTCCATCCCTGTCTCCCAAGACCTCACTTCACTCTCCTGCTTTTAGCCAGAATGAAGGTCATCTGTTTCTCAGTACTGAATTGTGCACACCTCCACCCAAAACAGACCTGCCCACACTCAGCTGCAGTATGGATGATCAAAGAGCCCATCTAGTTACTCCCCTGGGAACAAAGGAGCAGAAGGGCAGGTGAGCATCATGTCTGCGCTATTTGAACTGAACCAGAAATGAGACTCCAGCCAGCACTCAGGCAACCCCTCAGTGGCTGGGAAGGTCAGGAGGTAGGGCAGAAGCAGGAGGAAGAGCAGAAGTCCCCTCTGTGTCCTTCCTGGATGCACACTTGGGGGTCTTCTCAGGTGGTGAGATGTTTCCTTCACCTTCTTGTCCTCCTGCTCTAGTAGCATTACCGAAGGGTGAGGTGGGGGTAGTGGTGGCCTGGAGTAGGGTGGCACAGGGGAGAGGACAAAGGGACAGGGCTATCCATTACTTCTCCCCAGGGCTCTTTGCCTCCAGGTCCTTGCTCACCAGGGCATGCCTGCCATGTCTTTGCTCACCCCTATGTTTTGTTGTTCACTTTTTTTTTACACACCATACATTCATGTGCATCTATCCTAAAAAAGGATTGGCACATAACTGTACTAACTCATAACCCAGGCAGCTGTGCTTCCCAGGCTGCCTGCTCTGGGAAGCGAGCAATCTGGCCTTGAGACAATATATCTCACAGGTGAGTAAACAAAGGGAGGATGAGCCAGACAGGAGAGGAGGGACTGGAGAGAGGAGAGAGAGGCAAACACCTAAGCCCAGACACAGCAGCCTCAGCAGCCAGAGCTCAAAACAACAACCTGGAGTCATCTTTGAGCAGGTCTTATCCGAGAGCACCCCACATCCCCACTGACTGGGATTTATCTAGTAGCACTCCCATGTCCTTCACTATCCTAGGGTTTTTCCAGGACGTCTCTCAGGTTTTCATCATCCATTGACAGGAGCTGGATCAGGAGGAGCCATCACCAGAATGCATCTTATCTTCCATGCAGGATTTGGGGGACCAGCTTAGAGGGTGTTTGTCCACCAGGTTGTTTGTCTAGGCCAGAGGGATCTGGCCCTTGTAAAATAACCCCAGGGATCTACCATTCCTGCCATCACCTGCTAGCAAGGGCCCAATCATACAGTACCTATTCCTAGACAATGGTGCCAGAGTTTGGCAAAACCCACTCTTTATTAGTACATCCATGTACCTGCCACCCAACAGTGTCCCATCAGGTCCCTTGTTCTGAAAAGGCGTAATTTGAATGAAAAAGAAACCCCAAACAGTACTTACCAAAGCAGACATTTTCTTCAAACATTTCTTCATTCAAATCAAAAGCTGTTTTTCACTGAAGAATTTTGGTTTATTTTTTTAAGGTGTTGTCAAAATAATCTTGCCCACTACACAATGGCAATATAGCAGTGAAATTTGCTTTCAGGATTAAGCTATTTGCAAGCAGGGGTATGAGACAGTCAAGGAACATTTTTTACTTCCCCCTGTGCTACATTTTTTCCTACAGTTGGGCAAGGGAGGTGTGAAGTATTTTGAAATCACTTTCTCCTGGAATTTGAAACAATTTCTAGGCTTTGAAGACTGGGTGTCTGGTTTTGATAAGTATTAATAGGATCTATTGACCATGGTAGAGTTCTCAGAGGAGTTCTTTGTTCAGGTGTCTGTGCAGTTTTTTTGGGAATTAAGCAGCAGTATAGGAAAATAATATTTTCCCAAGCAGAAGCTACACCAGCTGTGGTGGAGTATGCTTCAGAAAATAGAATGAAAGTAAGAATGCAACTGTGGAAAACAGGAAGCTTGGGAGAGCTCTGATTTTGGGGCTGATAGGGAAGTTGTGTGAAGGAAACAGAGTCTGGGGAACGTTTGCTGCCTCTAGGTCTAACACTTTAGTTTGGTAAAGAGGGACAGGGTTTGGAAACATTTCTGTTTGTGGAGAGAAAATTATTCTTGCCTGTGGAATGGGTAAGAATCCAAACAAACAAGGCTTATCCAAACCTTGCAGTAATGTTTGATATTCACCATCCTTTTGAGGAACTAAATTTAATCTCTGGCTTGTTTCATCCAGATAAAGCGTTCCTACTGTACCAGAAAAAAACCCCTTCCTCCCTGTCTCTTTTTTTTTCTCTCTCTCTGTTTGAAATTCTTTAGCTGAATATGTTTGAATCAGGACATGTTTTAAAATGCAATTGAAAGACAGGCCCCCCGAATTCCAGTGAAAGATTATGCAAGTTATGTACCTATCACAAATTTTTTGTGCTTAAAAGCTCTCCTCTCTATAAATAGTAAAGCATCCTTCATGTTACTTTTGTGTGAAAGATCCTTCCTCTAGCTCTTTGTCGGCAGAATGAGGACAAGACACCATCAAAGCTGTCTGGGAAGATATGGTACCTGGACTGTCAGGTTCAAATTATAGCACATAATAGTATTTGGGTAATTGAGATGAAACATAACACAAAACTCTCAATGTAAGTAAAAAGGTCACATTTAGGTAAATGAATGAAAAAAAAATACCATCCCCTAGAAATACCATCCCCATGTTTTATGGAAGACAGTCACCTCTTCTGGTTCCTTTCAGGACATTTTGGTGTGCCACAAGGAAGAAATACTAGCTTCACTTAATTAATTCCAGATAATTTAAAGTCAAATATGTTTGCACAAAGAAAAGACAGGTATGCACTTTCAAGTTTATTTTGTCCTGAATACTGGGTTTATGTGGTGTAAATCTATATGGCTATATCTTTCATATAGGAAGCATTGCTATCACTTGTGGTAACACCCCGTTTCTGCACATAGCTCAGTCTCTAAGAAAGTTTTGTAATTGTCTGTTTGGGATCCCTCTCAGCAGTTAAATATACTGGTGGTACATAGCAGTCATAATTCCAGCTAGAGACAGAACAAAATTATCTGCTGAGCAATACCTTCCTACTCCCAGCATTAGGAGTACCAGCTCACAGGTGCCAGACTCTTTTCCCAGCCTGCAGCCCCATTTCTGCTTGAAAGCCTTGATTCTGCAATTGGATTTTTGCCAGCTGGGTGCACTCCTGCAAATTACCAGTCCTTCCCATCTCAAGTCTTGCTGTTTCTATCAGCACCAGAACTGTCATCTCCTCTTAGTATTTCTCAAAAATTTCTGGTTTGCTTGCATATTGTGCCTGTGGTTTGCTTGCATTGTGCATGATAATTCCATCAAGAATCACAAAACCATCATTTTTCTCAGTTTGAAGATGGAACAGCCAAGTTTAAATTCCCTGACCCATTCTCCAATCTCTCTCCTGTGCCTGTTTTAAAGGTCTTTTCTACAGTTTTCTATTTACCTGCACAGTTTCCCGTGATAAACAACAATAAGTCATTTAAAATACACTGGTATACATTTATATATTTACATATTTCAAAAACATAGAAGTGATCTAACCTCTCAAGAAAAACCACACACAACTTTTTTTGGCTCCATTTTTACTCAACTTTGCCTCAGTTGTAGTTAGTGGTTTGGCAGATCTTTGTGTATTTTTGGATCAAACACTCACACCAGGGAACACAAAGGGTCCTGGTATGAAATTCAGAGGAAGACCTCAAAGAGGGGTATTTATTTTTTTGTTAAAAATAGTTCAGCCCATCTCTATCTGTATTGAAATTGGCAAAAGAATGGGTATGATTTTCATTTTTTTGCACTGCTTCATTTTAAACATTTGATAAAAATAGTCAATAACAAAAATGCTGGTTTATTTTTACTGCCATGCAAACTTTTTCTCTGCTGTTCAAGTCCTAGATGACAAATATAGGCCATGAGGATAGCATGCTAAGAGGAAAAGTAGAAGGCTTTTCCTTCTCATTTCCACTAAACTGAACATGTAACCAAAAGCCTGGCCAGCCCTTCATCTGATATCTTCTATCTTTCTCCTACCCATACACCACCTCCAGTCCCAACTTTATATATATATTTCCTCATATTTGTGCTGGAAACATTTACTCTGTGTTTCTCTCAGGAAGACCTATCTATGAAGGAAGTTTTTCCATACCCAGTAGATACCATCCCACCAAAGTGCATTGTTTATAAAGGGCACCTCTCAAGGTTTTAATGTCCTCTTAGATCTGATTTTTCTCCACCTAATGTTCTGTTTCTGAAAGCTTTGGTCCATTATAAGAATCCCATGAAGAGTATGGTACAGAAAGCCATCTTTGTGGCAAACCGGAGTTATGCTCCATGTGTTCTCCATGAAGGTTTCCTCATCCATGGGCAAAGTGGAAGGCTAAACCTCCTGGGTATTGGCATCAGCTGCCAAAAACTACTTAGACCCCACTGAAGAGCCACATAGTCACACACACTTACACCTCTTAGGGAGCATGACTGCTACCCAGCATTGGGGTGGTGTTTTAGTGTGGTGTCTAGGATTTCGGGCGTCTGTATCTGACTTTGGATCTGTAAGAACTTAGCAGTTCTGTCAGGAACATCTAAACTCAGGCTCTGCAGTCAACCGCAACCAGGAGCAGCAGTCTGCCAGAGGACTGTGAAGGGTTGAGCTCAATAGGACCATGCAAGATTGTGTGTGGTGCTGTACAAACACAGCAGAACAAAAGTCAATCCTTGCCCTGGAGAGTTTTGGTGAAAGAAGAAAGGATTCTTTGCAAAAAAGAGGCCTCACCCCAGACACTGAAGTGTACAGGAATGAGTCATCTGGTCAAATGTTGCAGTGGTGCCTGAGAAAAAGGTGGTTTCTAAGGACTGTGGCAAAACCCCTACTGGTGCAGAATGTTCAGAGTGGTCAAACTGCATTGAAGCAGGTCTTATATTGAAAAGTTAAAACCTAATGTCTTTTTTTGATCCTAGCTGACTGCTATATGCAGCATTCTGTGCCATGACCAGCACATTAGCAGTGTTCTGGTGAGTGTGGAGGACATCAGGAAATCACTGCGTGTATTTTTAGGCCACTTGAGTTCTGGCATTATATATCCTGGGATTTCAACTCAGTCAAGTCCCTGCTATATCATCTTAAGCTATGCTGAATGAAATGGATATATTTTTCCATTTGATACTTTCCACAGTAAAGCCAGGGAATTTCCCATAAATCACATCCTTGCTGGAGAAACTGTAAGGTTGGGGAAGGGATAATGGCAACAATTTCGATTTATTTTTCTTCATCCAAAGTACCTTTCTGATCTTCACAAAAGGACTTAGAAACTACAAAAAACTTTCCATAACATAATGCTGTCATCCAGAAACCAGACAAATGAAAACCACAGGTTCAGCAAAGAGTCCTTGCCTTTCTCCGCTGTGCAGAAGGTTGGTTTTTTTTCCCAGGAAGCATATTCAAGATTTGACCATGCACATGGCACAAAGGGAAGATCACATTTCCTTCCCAGGTTGTTTTTGTTAATAATAATTATAAGCCAACACTTAGCCTTGGACTCACATGTCTACTGGTGAGAGATGGGCTCTGTCTTTAATCCTGGTCCTCCTCTCCCATTATTGTTTCATTGACTACTATTGACTTTATAGTGTGGCTTGAAGCCAAAAATGAATGTAATGGCAAAACTGGTGGGGCAGGTTTCTCTGGACAATATTGCAACTGGCAGAAAAGAAATAAATTAAATAATGCCATTTATCAACAGACAGGATCCAGGTTCTCCTAAGGTCACTGTATACATATGTTGCAGCTTAAAGAAAATGGCTTTGAGGATCTATTCAAATTTGAAAGTGCAATTACATTTCTATAGCCTCACTCCACACCTGAGATTAGCCCAGTCTTCCATGGCCTCCAGAATCACCAGAAAATACCCAGCTGAAACACACTTAACTTCAGATGCAGCTTTTTGTTTTCAGATCTTCATATCACATCTTCAGATATCGCTGATTCAGCAGCACAGTGGAAAAAAATCTCCAGGAAGGCCTTTTTGACATTAAGTTGTTACTTTCACATTACATGCTGGACAGAAGAGCCAGAATGGAAGACAGAAAATCGTCTCATGCTCTGACCTTGCTACCATCACCCAAGGGAAGATATTCCCATGCAATATGGATGGGCCCTTCAGAACACAGTTATTTAAATATATGAGCTAAGCTTCTGCCCCAGCAGTCTTAGTGACCCATCCTTAACACCATTCACTACATTCCTGTCACACAGAGGAATTAGATTCTGCAAGGAAAGATGCAGAACTCAATGTGTGTGCACCATGACCATTACAGGTTGCTCTGCTATGGATAGCAAAGCTGCGCCACAGAAGACAAGCAAAGAATCTCTTGTGCTGAAACTTCAAAGTAAGCTGTGAACTATCCCACTCTCTGTTGAAGACAGCAGCAAATATCCCAAGCCATCTAATGTCTTACTCCAAGTGTAGACTGTGTTTCAGTGTAAGGATTTTTCCCTGTTTAGTCTGGGGACATCAGAATAAAATGAACAGAGACAGAGACAAGAAACCAGCCCCACTGGCTGAGATCAAAGGGATCAAGCAGATTCTCACTCCCTTCCCCTGTGGCTGGAGTCCCATGTCAGAAGCTGGGTGGGTAGAGAGAAGGAATCACCATTAGGTCAAACTGGTTATGCATGTTAGAGCTCCCAGGAGAGGCAGAAGCCCAGCAAAGAGTGTGATGATACAGCTTTTAACAAATGGTTCAGGAAACAACTCCGATTTTAAACAAATACTCCAGCCTGACCAGACTGAGCTGCTTCCAGCACAGTCTGACTCTACTACACTCTGGAAATCATACCTCCTTAAAGGCAAATGGAGCCACTTACCCAAAAAATGAACTTACCTAAACTTTTTTTTGAGATGTGAAGTTCTCATAACATTAACCAATATTCCTAGTAAATTCTTCAGGGTGCTTCAATCAGAATGATACAGGGTGCTAGACTTAATACACAGCTATCCATGTGCTACTCAAAACTGCAAGTGACAGTCTCTGGATTCAGAAAGAGTTACATCATTCATGCATTTCACATATGACCAGATATTGACAGAGAAGAGAAACTGATCAGTGACCAGAATAGTGGTTGCTTACGTGCAAGTAATCATGGTTTGACTGTACTTGCTGAGTTTGTGCAAAGTAAATCCAAACTCATCCACATGTGAATAGCATGAAGTGTGGGGATGCTTAGGGCAAGTTACATGAACTGGGTCTGGTTAGAAGAATTTCAAACAGAAAAAAAGAATAGCCAAGAAATTGTTCAGGGACATACTGATGGTAACTGTGAAAAGAATGAAGAGGATTCTTGAACTCACCAAGGAAATCTAATTGTGAAATAGATGAGGACATTGGCATGAAGAAAATGGGGTGGGAAGTCATATCCCTAGAGAAAATAACAGGGATAACAGCACAATAGGTACTGGATTGTGCATTCTTTCAGGAAGTCACACTGGTGACTACAAATGGAGAAATTCCTGATTTAACATCATGTGAAGAAGCAGAGACAACAGATGATTTGAGGAACCTTTGGAAAGGAGCCAAAGAGGAGCAAGGTTCATATAACCTATCAATAATCCCTTTAGCCCCATCAGTGACAGAACACAAAGATGAACTAACTACTGTTTAACTGGTAGAGGTGACATTGAAAGTCTGTGTTTTGAGGAGCACTAGGTCACATCCCCTGTATAAACAGAATGACAAGTGTATTGCTGGTGAGGAGCGAGAATTAATCTTCCTAGCCTGAATACAGCAGCAGCTAAGGCATTATGCAATGCAAGAACTGTGGGTTAAGGAGCTACAAACAAGCTTGGCATGTTGCAAAATGATTTAATCGTGTGACAAAGAATGTGAACAGTAGAGGTTTTCCACTTGATTTTGTGTAGCCATTAGTTGTCTGGGTAGGAGGCAAGAGGAATTGGAAATTCTCATTAGTAAGAAGAAATGTGATATAATCAGTATTACTCAAATCTGCTGGTTTCAATTTGCATGATTGGAATGTTAAAATAACTGGTTATAACTGGCTTAGGAAAGATAGAGTAAGTGAAAATGGACTGTGTGAATCACGCCATAAAAGCAGGCCAAAGAATAAGAATTACTCCACAGTCTCCATGAGAAATGCAAGGAAAGAAAGACAGTGCTCCAGGGGACTTCCGTACACTGTAAGCTCCAAACAGCCACTGAGAAAGCATCTTGATTTGGGGAAAACTATAGTCTGCTTTCTAACATAAGGGCCCATCACGTTCTAAGATTTCTAGACTTCATTCTGACAAAGATAAATTAATTACTGGGCTGAAAGTTGACAGTAGGTCAGGGAACAGTGAGTATGACCTGATTATATTCATTATGGGCAAATAAAGGCTATCCTTAACAGTTATATGTGCATCAGGACCTCAAAAGAGCTAATTTTTCAAACTCAAAGAAAACTAGGAATTAACCAGATTGTGAGGAATAACTCAGGAAAAAATTGTGAATAGAAGTATATATGCTCAGGAAAATTGTATTAGATGGCAAATATCTGCAGGCCTGAAAAAAAAGAACTAGCACAACATTAGTCAAAAGCTTTGTGGTAAGGTTTAGGGTAGTAAAAACGAGAAAAAAAGAATTTTGAGAAAAGAATGTTTTTTTCAAACTTCAATATTTTAACACTGATGGTTTAAAATGGTAAGAGTATCTGGAGGAAAATACATGGCCAGTAGGACTCAAGGAAGCAGAAAGATGTTTTCAAAGGGATATTCTGAACAAAGGCAACTGCAGCAATCACTCAGGCCCATTACTTGATGAAGATAGCAAAAGCAGAAGTGATAACATGAATCAGAAGCAATTCAGTGAATATTCCTGCTTTGGTGTTAAATGTCTTTGTGAGTTAAATGTCTCTTATAAATAAAGCATTTCCAATGCAGAAGACCAAATAATTTGCATTCGGGAATCAGAAAATTATCAGCTGAGGTCTGTTTGGATTAATTTTGAAACCATCTTGTGAAATGGGAGAATCCAGAAAATGGAAGGAACATGAGCACAATGCCAGTTCAAACAGGGAAATCTGGATGAGCAAGGTAACTGCAGATCACTTACCTGAACCCCAGTCCAAGCAAAATGGAAATACTGACATGGTACACAACTGATAAGGAACAAAAGGATAACAAAAAAGCAATTAATTCCTGTAACATGTCGCTGTGGAAAGTATGTCTCATTGAATAAATAAAATAGTGTTCTTCCGATGAGTTCACAGGTATGGCTAGTAAAGTCACTAGTCAACTATTACATGATAGTCCCTGATGAAGTGTCTCCTTTGTAACCATATAACAGTCTGATTACAAATTAGCATAACCAAATATCAGGAAAGGGCAGGTGAAGTGGCATGAAGGACAAAGTGACTGACAGATTTAAATCAGCTGTCAGCAGAGAGCTCTTGCTGAAGGAGGATGTGTCACCAGTGAGAGTGGTAGTCAACATTTTCATCAATGAGCCGGAAGCTTGAAATTACCGCTGGTAATCATTTGTTGATGACACAAAGATTGGCAGATGGATAAATAGTGTGGAAAGCATGGCAATCACACTGCCTGACTGTATCACTTGATAAATTGGGCCCTTCAAACATCACATGTTTAGTGAAGCAAATGCTAATATATTCATCTAGAGAACATAAGCTGCTCATAACAGCCTGGAGATGACATTCTGGAAAGGGATGATTCTGAAAATGATTAAGGGTAAGAAGAGGACAATTGAATGTCCTCAGTCAAGGGCTCTCTTATGGTTAATAGAATCCCATGAGGTATAAAAAGATTGATGATCTTTCTGTGGCTCTGTTTAAAAAATGTCAGAATGCTGCAGCCAATTTTGCTTGTAGTTTTTAGAAGATGCTTTAATCTTGAGGGAGGGTGCTCATAAGAGAGCCATAGAGGTCTCTATGGATGTAGAAAATTTTCTTATATAGTATGACTTGGGAAAAAACTGTGTTGCAGGGGACTGCAGATTTCTTGAGGTCTTGTCTGCCCCAGGTTTGAAAATCTCTGGTAATCTCCAGTGCTTTGCCTCCCTCCACCATTAAATCTTAATGTCCAGAGAGAAAATGCCCCTGCTGCAACCTGCAGCATTGTTTCTCACTCTGCCATTGTGACCCTCCATGAGAAGTCTGTCTCCACCACCCATTAGAGAGTGGAAATCAGCAAGCAACTCCCCTTCAGCTTTCCCTTCTTCAAGCTGAGTGATCCCAGTCCACTCAACCTCCCCTCACATACCATATATGTCCTAGCTATTTCAGTGGTCCTCTGCTGGACTCTTACCAGTTTGCCAGTATCTTTCTTATAGAGCTCCATTTGTTTTGCCTATCTAAAGCCAGAGCGAGAGAAGATTTAAAGACATGAGGCCTCTGTAAACCATAAGGAAAGAAAGATCAAGGAATTGAAAGATGAAGCCAGATTAATTGGATTACAGTGTGAATGCTTAGCTACTAAGCAGCCAGTCCTGGTTCTGGAGTCTCTATCTCTTGATATCCTCAAATCAAGGCCAGATGGTTCTCTGGATATTATTCTTCAGTCTAAGAGCACAATCATTCCTGGGCTTAAGGCAGGCTAATAAGATGTGAAATTTTGAGTTGATGATATGTGAAGTGCAGGACTCAACTGCCTCCAAACTATGGACCGGTTTCAGAACAGTGCATTCAAGGCCCCGACAGATGCAAATACACAAAACCCAACCAACCAAACAATCATGGGAGAAAAAAGATAAGAAAAGCAGAAACTGAATATATGGTATATTGGATAGGAGAAAGAAGTTTGCAATCTAATGTCCCTGACTGAGTTTTGCGTGGTGGGACACCCACTGGACTTCATTCAGACCTGTGTCTCAGGAGGTTTTCTTGGCCTCTAAGAAGATCCTGCATCTGAACAACCTTTGTCCCTAAGGACCAGCTGTCCAAGTCGTTCCAGTTCGATAAAAGTACTATCTTCTCTAATCAGGAGCATGTGATTGACCTGAGGCCACAGTTGGTCTTTTCAGGGAAATATAATAGATGTAAGTAGAAACAGGTATGCTTTGCACACAGCATTTGAGCACCATTAGTCTCCATTCAAAAGCTAAAGATGGCATATTCAGTGCTCAGAAGACAATTTCCTAAAAGAAGTACCTTCCCTTGCTGTTGACCCACAGGGCCATGAGGGGAATATGTGTCAGTTTAGGCTATAATCTCAGATTTAGGAGATTTATAGGCTCAGTCAGTGGAAGGAAGAGTTGATGTGATTCACCTAAGCTTCTGTGACGCATTTGGCTTGGTATCACACAATATTTTTATTAAGGAAATATGTAATACAAGGCACTCTTAAAACGATTAACAGTAGGGTTTGAAGTGTCATGCTAAAGGGGGTGCTGTTTCTTACCTATTTCCTGAGAATTCCTCCAGATATCCAGGGTCCTCCAGCTCTAGATCCTCTGCTATTTAACATTTTCATTGATATCCTGGAAGGAGACATAAATCCATTAGTAATTAAGTCTCACCCATCCTTAGAGAGGTGTGGCATTTGTTCTAAGAATGAAAAATTACCATCTTAAAAAGCCTATACTTTTTATATCTCCGAATCTTAGAGGCAGGCCAGAAAACTGGGTCATACCAGAGTTTTAATTTTAGGTAATTTATTAGTCTAGATGGATCTCACACTCAGACATTGAGCTGACGCTTATGGTGAGCTAAAAAAAAAAATAAAAAATTTGATCGATGTCTTTAGGGGAAAAAAAAGCTGATCATTATCCACTGAGTAGGGTGAAAAGCTTGTGAAGTCAAAGTGAGATCTTATATTTGGCAAAGAGAGAGTCAAACTACAAGAAAAGCAGCAGTCAACTAGCAACTGGGACAATGTGCTGAGGTTGTGATGGATTCTCCTCTGGAAATTTTTTTGATCAATGTTGTCACCTGAAAGCTCCTCTGCAATCTGAGCACGTAAATTCAAGGTTGCTCAGTAGCCTGTGACATGTGTGCATTAAGATGAAATTATCTCCTTCTGATCTTAAAATCTTGTGTTTCTTTTCTATGCCATACCTGCATGCTATGAAGTTCTTGGTGTGAGAAGGGATGTCCTTCTGCACTTTTTACTGAAGAGGTAAGAGTGCAACTGCTGGCTGTTTCTCATGACCCGGCAGGCAAAGCCAGCTCATGAAAAGGGCATCTTTTTATCTAATCATGGTGATTAGAAACAGAGATGGCTGTATAAACACACCAGTCTGACAGTGCCTGTAGTATGACTTTCTGTCTGATATTTTTGAGATGCTTTGTCTGATAGATTGCTGCCTGGGAAAATGGAACTGGAGGCTTCATCAAACCATAGAGCAACAAACGCCCAGGCCAAAATGGAGGTTGTAGGCATGGTAGGAGGAAACCAGGCATTTTATATCAAACCTGGCCTGGTACTTCCTACTCAACGAACAGGAAGTGGCTCTAAGAACTCCCCCCATGAAGACTCACTACAAAGATTTGGTACAACTCTCCAAGAGAAAGACTGAGCCTTTCTGGAGTTTTACTTAGCAAATTCCTTGCTTGTGAAGAGAATACAGACTGAGTATAGCTTGCATGAGTCTTGCTTTCTTGTACTTGGCTGCTTGTGCCTTTTGGCCCTTTCTTATATTACTGATAGGGGCTTTTCAAAAACCAGGATGTTAGTTTCAGAATGTTGGGCAGTGTCCCATAATCGAAGTATGTCTTATGCAGACACAGAGTACACATGTTCCTACTAAAGGAGGCGACAGTTGTCTGGCCACTGAACACTAGGCTGGATGACCAAAAAGAGGCTATTATGCTCCAGCACTCTGGTGAGGCCCCCCTCCTTCCCAGGGCTGTCATTCCAAGCTGCAATCTGACTTTCCCCTGCCAGGGCAGTTGCTGAACCAGCCCTTATCTCAGAGACATTCTGGTATGCTGCAGAATTAAATGCATCAGAGGAATTCAATCAACCAGAACAATAGGCTTGCACTGCTGGCTTGAACCTGTATGTTAGGAAGCAGTGATTCATACAGAGTATTATGGAAATTCATGCAAGAAGCCAGTACCTGGTGGTTTACACACAACAGAACTAGCTACACACATCTTTTGTTTCCCACTTCATGGTAAAATTCAATCTTCTTTCTGTGAGAACAAGCATATGCATTCTTACTTTGTCATGGCCACTCCACTAGGCTATTCAGAAGGCCAAATTTAGAATAGCAATAGCTGAAAAATAACTATTATATCCTGAACTTGCATAAAACCATAAGCTTTCTCTGCAAAGAGGTGACTTTGTTTTTCTCTCAATCTGGTTTTGATGTTCTCTTTCTCCTTTTATACAAAATTCTCCATCCCAGAAGGCAGGCAAGCAGCCAATCCACCTCTCTGCCCCACTCCAAAATAAATGTTAGATGCTGAAAAACACACAAAAGGGAACTGTGAAAGCATTTCTGAAAAGGGTTGCTGTTTTGAGGGTTTTTTTGCTAATTTTGAGAGCTTTTGTGTCTTTTCCACAATACATCTATTTGACTGATGCTCCTAAACTGTGGTTCAGCCAGACGGTCTGATAGGTCAGAGGACATCTGCCCACAGATAGACCTGCTACGCTAAAAATGCCACACGCCTTTCCTCTGCTACATTCCTCTCTGACAAAAACAACATACCCTGGACTGATAAAATGAGTGCTGTGTTGAGAGACTTGTCCAAAATATTGGATACCTCTGTGGTAGATCTGAAACACTGCTTTCTAGATCTATGTCCAGGGTGATGCAGACCTGGCATGGCTCCACCCAAAAGCAGATTCTCAGCTGGAAAAAATCCCTTGACTACAACAGAGCTAAAATGACTTACAGCAGCTGTGATATAAGGCTGCAGCACACAAAAAGATGTGTGCATACACCAGATAGTCTGCTTGCCCTCTGCCATCCAGGGAGGCATTCCCACTGGCAGTTATTCACTGGTCTTCCTTTCCCTGAATGGATACGTCTCACCGCCTCATGTCCCAGATTTTCACCATTATAAGAGGACTGGGAATTCCTGGGCTTTTTACTGCTCTTAGAGAGATGCAACCCAAACAGCCACACTGGGAACATTAGTCTCTCAGCTAAGCAGGCACCATGCCAGCGCACAGCCAGGAGAAGATCTGGAGTCCCTGTAGGACAGCTTGCTTCCCAATGAACCCATTGAGGCTATGGTGCAGCACACGAAGACAGGGGCAGGAGGTATGTGCTCCACACAGCCTGTCAGAGCTCAGAGAGGCTCTTGCACTGCTGATGTTATAGTTGCATTTGTGGATGGTCAGTGTCTGGATGGCTTGAATCCAGGCTCCCTCATGAATAAAGCATGCGGGGAGACTGAAACTCCAGCTGTTGTGCCCAAATCCCACTGCCTGTTGCAAGGAAAGATAGATTGCTCACAAAAGGGCAAATGTGAGTAACTGGCCACAGGGATCTGTTCTACCCAGTCCATCAAATATTTGCGTGTGTTCCATTCCAAAATGGATGTGCCGAGCCTTGGGAGCTTTATATTTAGCAAGAAACATAAATCACAGATGCAGGGAGCAGCTTCTGTAATGTTCCCAGGCTTATTGACTGTACTACTAATAGCTCAGAGAAGCTGGTAAATTGTACTGTGAACACTGAAATGCAAGCAGGGGCAAAAAAAAAAATAAATAAATCCATGTACCTCTGGCATAGGCTGGGAAGTGTTTTCTGGTGGGAGGTTCTCTGGTCCCTGTTAGGAACCTCCTGGACAGGCTCCTAGGAGGCTTTGGAGTGTTAGAAGAGCAAATGGGATCCTGGCAATTCAGAAACTTGAGTGTAACTGGTGCGTGGATTTCTCTGGATTTGCAGTGAGGATTTGTGTGTAGGCTCCCTGTTACTTATGTGTTCAAAGGTGCCCCATCAAGCAGAACAGCATGGTAGATGGAAGGGGTGAAAGGTGATGGACAAGTCTCCCAGCATTATTTCAGTTTTCCAACAGATGCACAGGACTGCTAAGACACTCCAGAGGTGCACAGACATTTGCAATATAATTTTAAAGATCATAGGACAAGTCCTAAGGCAGAATGTGATAAAGAAGTCACAGGTCTCTTTCTTTTTTTTCTTTCCTCTTGGTTTTGTTCGTTTTCTCAACTAAGAAGCCTCACACAAGTCCCATTCTGCTTATTGGGAAGTGGTTTGTAAATTTAGTGTTTTGGATAAAGAGCCCTTGAGCTAAGGAACACTCATGTGAACTGCATCAGCCTTCCCATGCCTGAGAAGGTCAACAGCCTTCCCAGCACATCCAGAAGTGATGCACTGGTGGGCTTTTGCAAGAAAGCTTTGAGGCATCCCCCTTTGTACTTCATTGTTTTATGCCTCTGGATAACTCAGTGTTTAGATTAATAATAATGTTGTGTATTCCTGTAGTTCCATCCATCTAAGGACCAAGGACTGGTTTACCAACATCAAAGCATCTGTCCTTTTGTATTGGAATTTGACATAGACTGATTTTCTTAAAATCAACATTCTGATGTATCTTCCCTCTAGCAGTTTGTCCTGGACTAAGAATTCTTTTAAGCAGAATCTGAGAACAGCTTTCCTAGTTTCCTCTTGAGTTCACAGCAAAACTTGCCAAAAGGGGAAAGTGTGCCTCCAAAACAACAACATTAATACAAATGAGGTCCTTCTACATGCAAGAAGTGAACAACCCAAAGGAAATAATCAAATACTTGTTTATTTACAAGGTTTCCTCACTAGCAGCCAGATTATAATTTTAGCAATAGGAGGTAGTGGGATTTGGGCAGATGAGATCTGTGAGCTGGCATGTCTCTCCCAGAGCTTCATTGTGATCCCATGCCGAGAAGCACTCGCATCACTGAAGCAAACACAACAGTAGCCGGCCTGAGGATTTGCCTGCTGGGCGGGTTCACAGGAGCTGCACCGTGGGGATACAGTGTCATGATGTTATAACATTCAATTATTTCAGATTTCAGCACAGGCTCAGTTCTCTTGAAATCCTTTGTGAAACTGTTTTTCTGTAATTTCCCAAGCCTCTGAATTTTTCTGTTTTCTCCCTCTTGCTTCATCTCTGTTTTTCCCCATAGTCCAGCCAGGACCATCAATGGAGTTTTTCTACGTATTAATACATGAGTGTTGTTTTACAGCTGAGCACAATAAACCTGAACCTGAGAAAACTTGCCTGTGGTCTGTCATAAAAAAGGTTTTGTCAAGATCATTTTCCTTTGTTTCTTTAATTGTGCCCAGTCCTTACCTTATTTTAGAGCTGGCTGCCCACCCAGAAGCAACATCCATATATTTATAGAGCACGGCTTCTTTGTCTGTAACCTACCCAAATCTCACACTGCTGGCGGGCTGACAGGAGCTGCACGCTCTGGATACCCTTCTATTGTGCAATGGGATTTTACTCCATTTACTTTCCATGAACTCTGTTAACATGGTACAGGGCTCTGTGCTCTGGTGTCTATTTTAAAACGACACACCTTGTAGACTTCTGTCATTCAGAATTTTACAAATGCTTCACCTTTTTTATGACATATTGAATGTTGAAGCTAGCAACAACACTGTCATGGTTTTCTCTTTCTCTGTTGCCTCTGGCAGAGCTCTTTCTGTGGGAATTAACCTCTACTTCTTAGACTTTCCTTATCATAGATCTAGAAAAACATATGATCTTATAGAACTTGCTGTTATAACCCTTCTTCACCATAGACATGATTTTGCCAATGATTCTTTCTGGCAGCTACCAACTTTCCTGGATGTTGTAATATTTGCCCATTAGGCAGGGATTCTTATCTGTATTATTTCTGTGAAAAGAACTTTAGGCGTTTGGACCCTGTGGTGCTGAGACCTGCATAAAAACCACGTGGAACAGTAGTCCCTGCTTCAAGACAACTAAGAATATTTCTATTTATTTATTTATTTATCTCTCTATTTATTTATTTATTTATTTAGAGCCATTTATTTTGGCTCATGCTATGCTTTAATGCCTTGAAAGTACTTTAAAAAATAAATGAGTGTGACCAGACCAAATGTTTCCACTAGAGGCATTTCTTTGGCTATCTTCTGTCTCTGTATTTAGTAGAGATCACAATTTCATAATCCTGAATCTCTTGGGGCTGTCAGAAGAACAGCCTGTCATTCACAGCCTAACAAAAGGAAGCAAATGCCTCATCTAGTCTGTATTAAAAGATATTCTAGGTTTACAAGTATTTACCTGGACCATCACATAATGGATAAGGTTATCCTTTGTTTATCGAGGCTTATTTCCTGGAAATCCATGCTCCTGCCCCACACAAACATGAAAAACACAGTTCAGGCACTCAAAAATATAAATCTGAGCAGAAATAGTAAGACTTCCAAAACATGTTTGAAAGGCAAGAATTTTTTTCATTCTGATGCAGACATCAAGCATTCAGGCACATCAGTGTCAAAGCATTACGCTTCCTTCAAGAGCTTCAAACACCAGAAACATGCATTTAAGTTGACATAATCTCATGATTTAGCAAAACTGTTGCCCAATAATAAACCCATTGTCTTTTGATGGTGTAAAAAGAGCTACTGGAGGGATGGAAGAGGGATGTCAGCCTCAGGTAAGATGCATTCAACAAAATTGATAATAGCCCAGACTCTCTGCAGACAAAAGACCTGGACCCCAGGTTGAAGGTCTTGCTTGGCATTGGATGACCAGAAGCACTGCATGGAATATTAAGCATTGTGTAGGCATGTTATACTAAGTTGCTGGCAGCTTCCCAGAAGAGTCCTATTCTCATTGCATTCCTTGGATGTCTCCCAGCCACTGGCTTGAGAAAGTCACTAACCTTAGTATGCTTCACTGTTCTGGCAGCGTGTCTCAGTCCAGAGGATGTCTCATGATCTCTGCTGACCATTGCCTATGCACTTGTGCAGGTCATCCCAGAAACAGCTGAGCAGATAAATAGGTCTCTGTGGCATGCACTGGTCCTCAGTACCCACCACCAGGAAACAGAGCTGTGGTGCAACTAAAGTATTTCCAGCCACTGCCTGTCATCATCATTCCCACTAACACCTTCTTCCAGGAGTGAGGAGAGGGGCAGTGGGCAGTCTAACAGGGTTTGAGCCCTAATATAAGTAGAGTTCAGAGCCTGAATCTTGGTGAACTCAAGCCACAGGAACACTCTAGCAGGAGCTGACCAACAGGCAAATCATCTCAGGGAAAGCAGTGTTTACTCCTCATTGTTGCCTCCAGTCTTCTACCTTGAAATACATGAGGTGTCTGGGTACCATGGCAATGGCAGTGTCACTACGACCAAGACATGATTTCTGCTCTTTGGCTCCCCTGACAGTGTTGCTAGCCTAGTAATGTGGACACATCAGCCAGAATGCTTTTTAGGATCTATTTGTCTTGAACTCAAAGACACAAGTGCTCTTTGTAGGCTGTGACTCTTCCACACAACAGTCCGCATACTTTTTCTCCCTGGGAATCTGCCTTTGTATCCAAAATCCTTCCCCAGATGCCTTGCCAGCATCCACACCCTTATGTCAGAGCACTTATTTAAGTAGTAAATAATCAAGCATGGGTCCTGGGGCTGTTGCTGAGGTCCAGATCTGCCACTCTGCAGATTGGGCCTGAGGGTTTTTTTTAAAGTCAGCTGCACAAGAACAAAACATCTGAGTATTTATCCCCTCGTTTTACCTCCTCCTTCCCTCTGGTTCTGAAAACAAGTCCTGATTATTTTGTCAGATCAAACAGGCCAGGGCAACTGGGCACTCTGTGCTTGGGGAATGTCTCTGAGGGTGGGTCAAACGGAGCAGAACATACAAGTTCAGTCCCAAAACAGACAGCAGGTCTGAGGGATGAGTGTGGCCAGGGCCGCTGTGCTCAGCATCTCACCAGGCTTGAGCAAGAGCCACGCTGTGATGCTGGTAACCCCCCACTTGAAGATTGCTTCTGGAGAGCAAGTCCAGGGTCAAGGTAGGTGAACAATCCCATGTGCTCAATGGGGACTGTGGAGGGGTGTGAGGACAATGTCACCTGCACGTCACGTGGTCTCGCTACAGCAGGCAAGGCACCGTGTACTGTGAGATGGTCAGAGACTGCGGATGGACACATCCTGCTGTTGGTCACATCTGACAGACAGGGAAATGCTGACCCCAGAGGAAATACTGAAAAAGAATGGGAGAAAGGAGTTCTACTTGTTTGAAGGATGGAGAGGAAGAGATGAGGACAGCAGCAGTGAGAAACCAAAAGAGGAGAACACCACGAGCTGCTGTGGAGATAATGTGATGCCTTGAGAAGGCTGACCTAGAACAGAGACTAGACAGAGTTAAAAAGAAACTAGGTATTTAGGAAAAGGCCTTAAAGGATTCACGTTTGGCGGTACAAGAGCCTGACCAGGGCTACACACAAGATGGACCCAAAATGATCACAAAAATGGACAACCGGTCCTGAGGTCTCACATTTTCATAAGTTTTTGTCCATCTGCATATTGGAGTTAATTGTCTAATTACAACTTCAGGTTATGAAGTCCCATCCTTCTTGTTTTCTCTCTTCAGTCCACCAGCTGTTTATGCTTTTGGGCCTGAAACTTGTAATGATTGCCCTTGGTATCAAGCCAGAAGAGGAATTATTTTGTCTAGCTACCATAGAAGAGAGCTCACTGGCACTCAATATGAAGCTCAAAGCTACATACCTAGGCAGCCCAGAATATGAAAAATATGAAAGCTGTAGCTTAAGGCATCAATGTCATCCTCAAATCTGACACAGTGGTATGGCTGCTGTCATGAAATACCACCTTTCACAGCTCAGGGAAGAGGAGAGCAGTATGCTAGAAATTCCTACAGTGAATATGTGGGTCTGATGGGGAAGGGAAGAAAGGTGCTCTCACACAACACAAGTTTTACAGACATATGCATCAAGATTGGTTGATAGACAGATCTTTGGATGAGGAGGGTGAAGGACACCTGAGGAAGAGACAGAGGAAAACACCAGCCAGTGGAGGATGAAGAGCAGGTTTCCCAGATGGAAGTGGGATACTGAGGACTTGACCAGCTGCTCACACAAGAACAGTAGCAGTGGAAACAGGAAGGAGCACAAACCCTCTGATGCTGTGAACACCAGAGCCAGGACAAGGAGCGGATGATTAGGGTTGAGAAGATGGACCACTTCTATCTCTTCATCATTTTCTGTTATCTAGCAATTTTATTTGTACTGACTTGGGCTGGGAAATCAGGAAATGCTTCTGTTTTTCAAACATTTTTGCATTATTATAGGTTATTAATCAGATGACTGTAGGCTTCCATGTGTCTCATACTATTAATCTCTTCATAAGCTTGGAGAAGCAGGATAAGGTTTCAGTGACATTCAGACTACAGGGGGTAGCAGAGATTTCTCTCTTTCCTCATTTTTAATGTTCAATAAATAGATGTTACACTCAAAACAGGAATGGAAAATCACAGAATCAGAGAAATCACTGAATATGCTGAGTTTAAAGGGACGCATAAGGAGCATTGAATCCAGCTCCTGGCCCTGCACAGGACCATCCTCAACAGTCACACCACGTTCTTGAAAGCATTGTCCAAAAGCTTCTTGAACTGTATCAGTCTTGGTGCTGTGTTCTTTGGGGAGCCTGTTCCAGTGCCCAACCACCCTCTGGGTGAAGAACCTCTTTGTAATATCCACTCTCCCCTGACACAACTCCAGGTCATTCTCTGAGGTCCTGTCACTGGGTACCACATAGAAGAGACCAGTGCCAGCTTCTCCTCTTCCCCTCACAAAGAAGGTGTAACTGCAATGGGGTCTCTCCTCACTTTTCTGTTCTCCAGGCTGAACAGACCAAGCGATCTTGGCTGCTCCTCATTCGGCTTCCCCTCAAGGCCCTTCATCATCTTCATTGTCCTCATTTGAATACTTTCTAATAGCTTAATATCCTCTACTGTGGCACCCAAAACTGCATATAGGACTCAAGATGAGGCTGCCCCAAACTACAATAGAGCAGGACAATGCCCTTCCTTGCCCAGCTGGTGAAACTGTGCCTGATGCACCCCACGACTATCCAGGACATTTGCAGAAAGCAGATCCATTTTAATTTTATCAACCTGTTTAATACAAAATGAAACTCATATATACTGATGATAAATATTTCAAGATAATTCTCCAGTTTAGATAAAATTATTGATATATCATATTGAAGAGGCCCTGAGCTATCTTTGATAATATGCAGGAAGCATCTTCCATTTCCTGAAATACATGGATTAGAAAAGTATAAGCTTCAAAATCTGTTCCTTTCACGCAGTAAAATGGAGACTGAGACAGAAGAAACAAAACAGCAAGTAGTCAACAAGCCAATCTTCAGGCATAAGAAGAGTTAAGACTATTAAATATAGAAGAGGACATCTTGATTAAGGACTTCCTTTACAAAGCCACTTTTTCTATGATCCAAGTGAAAATAAATCATGTAGAAGCTCATACAGGGATAAGACATGGGGAAGATGTTCAGCTGGTGGAAAAAGCAATGTCTTTCCAGCATGGAAGTCTACCCTTTGCCCACTTAGAGTTTGGCTTACAAACAGCTGCAGTAAACATGCACACATCCAGCAAAGCCTGACCATCAAATTTGGGTTCTACACACTTCCTGTCACAGCCTTGAGCATATGGCATGGTACAGTACTTAATCTCATGGACACAAACTCTTTCCATAGGGCTTTTGCTGCTACAACTGTGTGGGTGTTTATTCAAACCAGATATTTGTCCTTCTAAGCTGGTGCATGGCCTGCAGCCTGTTTTCCACAAGCAGCCCTGTAAACATCATTACTGAATTACCTTGTGGTCTTACCCTCAAGTCAGAGAGCTTCAAAAAATTGATGCATGTTCCTTCATAGCATGCATGGGAGAGGAGATGATGGTGCTCCATAAAAAGAGAGAGATCAAAGTTGCCAGAAGCGTCTTTCTAATTGTGGATGCCAAAATGAAGGCACTCAAGGCTTCATTTCCCAAAGCTGTGGGCAAGATTACAGCATTATAGATATTCAGTGTGTAGCTCCCACTGATTTCCCCTCCAGGTATGCGTGCTCAGCACTGCCACAAATACTGTCTACAGCAAAAAACATAACACACAGTGAGTGATAGACAGAGAAGTTTGAGTAGGCTCTGTTGTTGCCTAGACAAGGAAGAGAGCATCTGTTTCTCCAGCAAAACATCTCTCTGTCTTGTCTACCAGATACTCGCTGCTCCTGCCATGACAGCCACACTAGTGACATTGCTGGCAGTTGACCCAGAGCAGCTTTATTCTCCTGAGCCCAGTTCCTTCTCAGATCAGCCAGCCCTGTGTGCTGAAGAAGGCAGAGGTCATACCAAAAATACTGTATGTGCTCACGTAACCAGAGAGCAGCAGAATGTCTCTTGAGCACAAGGCAGAGACATTCCTTATGCTTGGCATCTCTGCACTGAGTGATCAACTTTGCAACTTTAACATAAGGCACTGCAACAACAACAAAAAAAAAGATAATATTTTAGAGAAAAAAATGGTAAAAATATTTTGTCACATGGATTTATACTGAGTACCCATTTTGGTTGCCATAGAACAATTATTAGTTTCAGTAAAGTAGTAAAGGTCTGCACTGCAGACCCTAACCCTAACCCTAACCCTAACCCTAACCCTAACCCTAACCCTAACCCTAACCCTAACCCTAACCCTAACCCTAACCCTAACCCTAAAACAAGCTGCTCTTTTCTCCATAGAGAAGCTACTTGCAAAAGGAAAGCAGGGAAAGGAGGGAATGGAGCAGGACACCAGTTTTGACTATGAGTGTCACAGCTATTTGCAACAGACAAATAGGGAGACTGAGGATTTGTAGATTCAGTTCCAGGGTGCAGGTAATCGTCAGGATGAGCCGTTGAACACCATTCTGCTGTTATATCATCACTAACTTCTGGCCATTCAACCTTGGTCATGGTAATGAAAGTGTCTGAAGAAAGGTCAGTTGCATATAAGTTTAGACAGTAGTCTTGGATACTTCCTGGCATGAGTTTGATGCATGGCTGTGGAAAATAAAATTTGCAATTAATTTTTCTAAGTAGCTACTTCTAAGTGGTAGAGGTGTTTCCCTCACTCTGGGCAGCATCCGTTTCAGAATGCCTCAGAGACGTTACCTCATTAATTTTAATGAGAAGCCCAGACGTTAGTCTGACACAACCATAAATTGTTCTTTCTGTGTGTGCATGTATGTGTGTGCTTAAAAGAGCTCCCTGTGTTACCCCATGAAGGACCTGACTGTGTTACATGCTGATGTTCACTATTTAGGCATACGTCATCCTGGCTCCACCACACAGCTCCCTTTTCATGCTTTTCACAAATTACCTTGGTGACTCTCCGTGTCATGCCCCACATGCACAAACCTTCTTCCATCTCTTAAGAGAGGAGTGGGAGAGCCTTCCACTCCGGATGCAACTCTAGATCAAGGGTATGCCATCACCCCAAAATACCCTCACTCAAACACAGTCCTGACTGATGTATATTTGTATCTGTACGATCCCATGCACCACGTTGTCTTGTTTAAGCCCCACAGACTTCAAGAAGCACCCCCAAACCCTTTTGCAAGGCACAAGTTTAAGGTTAGACCCACAGCACAGGACTGAGGGCAGCCCTAGGAAGGGGATGAGGGTGGTGACATACGACAGCTCTCCCTCCTGTTTTTCCCATTTGACCACCCACCCTGCTCTGCAATTGACCTTAGAGGCATGAATCACCTTTGCCAAGGGAAACCCCTCAATCAGCATATATGTCATGGGAGGGATCCAGCTTTGTACCTCCTACTGAGGACCATTGTGGAAAACTGGTGTTCTCAATCCAGACCTCCCAAGTGTCTGCTATGGGCAGCAGGAGCTGGCTACATAAATGACATTGCCACAGAGTACAAAAGCTGTTCGACCCTGCAGTGATGTAATTTTATCTTACATAAGAAGCAAAATGAATGGCAAGAGGTCACCTCCCATGGTACCTGAGGTCCTAAAATGCCTTCCTCCCATATGCCTGCATTTCAGAGGTGACCTATTTTCCCTTACAGAAAAATCTTTGCTTCCTCCCTTTGCACAATAACCTTATTTTTTGAGAGATTTATTCCTCCTGATGAGCAGCTCAACGTGTATTTCTCATGGAAGTCTCTGTCATTCCCTTTCCTCAGCTACTTGCTAGACATTGCATCACCACATCCAGCTATGGGTCATTTTCAACACACCATGAAATTCTGGCACTACCCTCACCATCTCAAACTGAGGAGGAAATGATTGGTTTATTTTTAGTAGGTGTCTGTTTGCCAAGCTGCTAGTGCTCAGCAAATACTTAATTTTAAGGTAAGCTTTACTATCTCTCTCTGTCCTTGGTGGCCAATTCTTGTACACAGTTTGTCAGTCACTTGGGTATTCTGATCAATGAGTATGTTGTTTTTAATCTATCTAAGAGCATTAAAGGCCACCCACCAGCTCTTTAAAAGGATATGCAGCATCAGTTAAGTGTGAAGTTACAGACACTCATGACTTGGGCTTTCTCCACTCTCTGTGTACTGATTAAACACCTGATGAAACTTGGCAACAGAGACCCTTTGTGTCCCGTGTGATCACATTTGAGTTCATTAACATTTTGTCTTAATTACAAAAGTAGAAAATCTTCTCTGATACTGACAGTATTTCAGAATTCAAGTGCATCTGTTCCACTCCAATATCACAAAGCAGCCTCTCCTCCTGCCAGGCTGGGTACCTGAAGAACTACAGGTTTTGTCTCATCATCAGACTGATCAGTTTGGAAGTCTTTGTCCCTTCAGCCATATGTGCAATAATGCACTTTGGTTTTGGATGTCTCTGTTGTTTGCCAGAACCAGTATATTTTTGTTAGACGGGATGCTTTTATTTAAGGTCTGTAACTAAATCTCCTTTGTCAGACTCATTGTTTTCTGCCGCAATTGCTTCCATGTTTATTGCAAACCAATCTGTTCTCTGCTTTCTGTTTACTTTGGCACTGTTTTTTGTGCCCTGGTATGCATCTTTAAGTAGATTCACCACCACTGGCTTACTGCTTGTTAACACTTCCAAGTGCTGGTTTCACTAAATTCCCAAATCTCTGGTGCAAATTGTTAAATTAAGTCCACTTCTAGCAGCAACCTCCTCTTGTGGTCAGTAACCATGAGTCACTCACTGTCAGATCAGCTGCCAACCAAACATTAATGAGCGAGGTTCAGTTTTAGCCAGAAAGTCGATAGAAATGGTCAACAGCATCTCCTGACAGTAGGTCTCTTGTACAGTTGCCTCTGGGATGTTTCTGAGGGGCTGGAGAGTAATCTCTGTCATGATGGAATTGGCTGCTGATTTCTTGTGCCTCAGAGATAAAACTTGCTCACTTTTGTTTCTTTGAAATACCATTTCCTTCTACCTAAACTCAGATTCAATGCAACCCAATTCTGACTCTTCATCAGGCTCATAACAAGCCTATGGATTTAATGGAGATTTAACAGATTTGTTCCTTTCTGGCACTGATTGAGTTGTTGCCAGGGGTTCTGTAGCAGAAGACCAGCTGTTTTCACCTGGTACACAGTGTGTGGCACCATGCAAAGAGTAAACATGATGTCCTTTTCAGACTGGTCGAAGCCAGGAAAGCAGCGGAAAGGATTTTCCCTGACAATTGCACTTTCTCTGGTCTTGTTTTTCAAATTTTCCCATTTTCCCAGCCACCAGCTCTCTGCCCCCTCCTTTTCCTCTCACAGCTTCCAATGTGGTCTCTTTTCTTTCCACCCTCAGCCTTACATTCCCTTTTGTCTTTGGCTGACTGTGCAAAATTGTCTTCCATCCAGGGAGCAGCAATTCTCTATGCTTGGTGAGCTGCTAACAGGACTCTGTCAACAAAGAACCCGGATGAGCAGCATGATGATTAGGAGCCCAGCCCTTTGCACCAAATAGAGGGAGAGGCATTTCATAGAGTATGGACCTCCTCTGCAGCTGAGCTCTGCTGTTTGAGTTTCCATCCCTCAGTGCAAGTGAATCTTAGATTAAATGGGACATGTTTTCCAGTTCCTGCTTTTAAAAGTAGAACCGATTTAACTCAGCAGACTGCCCAGCTGGAACAGGCTGTTTACAGCCATACCTGAAGCTCTGATAAGATAATGGATATGTTGTAAATACCTATCATATTATGTTGCCTTTAGTTAGTGTTTGTGATCACATGTGAAACAAATGGCTCCAAGGACTGAATAACATCTCAGGGTTCCTCTTCAAAGCGGGCTGGGGATCTCATATGACTTTTAAAGTTTGTTTGTTTTATTGGAAATTTCCTAGGGACCTGGTAAAAATAATCTGATTGCATGGAAAAAAACATGTATTGCAGCTTGGATCCAAGGCAGGCAGTCAGACCGGGCCATTTTTCCACTTCATTCATTTAATAGGTGCATAATTCATTAAGTGAGATTGGACCTGACATTTATTGGAATTATTAAGGACCTGGTAAAGGAGTGAAGTCGGAGAGTTTAGAATAAGTAAGAGAGTAGAAAATACATGTGCACATTATAAAAGTAAAGAATAATTGTTCTTTCTTCCTCCATCTGCCATCTAGAAACAGATATGTGAAAGACGTTGGTCTGAGACGGGAAGACTGGCATGGGTCATCTGTATTCTGCTGCAGATCTCTGTGTTACAGACAGCACAGGGAAGATTTTTCAAAGTGATCGGGTAGGGGTTACGCTTGCTCTTGGAAGGGGAAAGACAGCAAACTCCAGCTTTTGTTTGGGGGTGGGAGATCAGCCATGTCTCCTTCCTTGCACTGCAGTCCCTATAGCTTATCAAGAATAAGATATATTCTTAATATCATTCTTATATAAGAATATTGTACTGACCGTTCCCATGTGACAGGAGGCAGCTGGGGTGCTGCTCTCCATGGATGCTCAGCATGGCTGCTCTCATGTCCACTGAAATGCTTTGCAAAACCCACTCCTCTAGTACACCCACACATTGTTGCACACACAGATTACAAATGAGCTGTGGCCAATGCTGGATGATCTATGTGTTTTTTGTTGCTCCTCTTGGAGAGGAGGAAGATCCCATTAAATGTGCTCTGTGCTCTATCATCTGCTTCAGTTTCCTGTCCAAGTGTGAGATGTAAGAAGTAGACAGTCTTAATCTTTGGGACTCCATGCAGAGCTCATCAGCAGCTGTCCTGAGGTCTCTAATAAGGCTTGTTTATTTATTTAAGCAGATTTTTCTATTTAATTGCTGGACCCATCCATCCTTTGGTTCTGTGCGTCACTGTGGTTATATTCACACAGGCAGTCCCAACCTGAGGAGCTGGAAAAAAATACTCCCCAAATGAGGCCTGAAGCACAGTGGAAGACATGGTTCTTTCTCCCTAGAAAAACATAATCAAGTTCATATGTATCACTTAAATCCACTATTGTGTTTGTGCATCCTGTAACTGCTGCTTGACCCATGAGGTGGAACAACTGCAGAATACTGGGCTCTTCTGGTGCCAGAGACAGAGCCACAGCAAAGCTGATGGAAATTCTGGGGGCAACAATGTCGGCAGCTGGGTTTCTACTCCAGGATTCAGGAGACATCAGTTCCCTTCCAGGTATGACAACCACGCCTTCATTTTCCCTCCCACCTTTTGTCCAACTTCTATGAAGTCTCTCCCTCATTAAGAGCCCATACAGTGTCTAATGTAACAGGGTCTCGACCCTGCACAGCTCCAGGCCCTGCCTCCATAAATCAAGTGTAAGAATGGGACTACAGCACTGTCGCCCAATAGTAAAAACACATGTTTCAGGTCAGAGACATCGAAGGGCAAGAATTGCTCATTAAAGAAGAGAAAAATATGGGATTTTTAACTTGACATTATCAGGTAAATATGTTCATTCATGTTTACAGAGTTATTTTAAGAGCTTCCTGCAACACAGATATCCTCTGACAGCAAAAGTGAAACCATACATAGATGCTCCAGGCTGGGCTCCAGGACTGAACAAAGCCCCCAGGAGAGGAGAAGGATTCAGGGCCCAGACAAAAGCCCCAGGCAACACTGAGCTCTTCGGCTGACGGGAGCCTCAGTGTCAAGGTCGCATGTCACACATTTCCCAGCTAGACCTGAGCTGCTGGACATGAGCCCCCAGCCTTGCAGTAAGGCTCCCAGCCCTCCCACATCAGCCCAGAGGCTGGATTTGGTGGTGCTTTAACCCCAGTGCTAAGCCGTGGCTCTTTTCCCATTTCCCACTTGACTCAAAATGTAGTTCAAGGGCAGGGGCAATCTCTCCAGCCTTTGCCAGCCTCAAAGGAATTCTGGCCAGTACTGCCACCTCAGCATAGACACTAAATGTCTCAGTTTCAGAAAAAAAAGTACTTACTTTTGTAGGTTGGCAGCCTGGCTTTTGCTATCCTAAAGAAGAGATTTCATTAAAGCAAAGAAACATTTCTAAACCACTCCCAATGATAATCCAGCTCTATGCTGCTCCTTTTTTTGTTGTTTTTTTGAAAGAAATATTGTTCTCTTGGGACCGTAGAAAAACTTCGAATTGCAAAATTCTTGAAGAGCCAAAAAAGGAGACAGGGCAGCCCATAGTGCAATTGTGTAAGTCAAGTATACTCAAATCTAAGCCTGCTAGGTACCTGGGATCCTGGTGATGCATCCAAATGGTGACAGGTAAGGGTCAGGTGTGAGTTCTCCATAAAAGAGTGTCATACAGCTAAATCAGCTTGGTGTCCTTGGAGAACTAGAAGCTGAGTGTTTCACCTTCTTAAATCTGGGAAATATTTATCTATGTCTTGTTGGGAATTTTGTTACTCAAATAATTTGTGGTTTGAACTTGGGACACATGGCCCTGCTGCAGAGGGGAAGGCTGCTCCTTTCCTTCAATATGCTATTTAAAAACAGGATAACAATTTCTCAGGGCTACATGCAGGGTTGAGGTAAGAGCAAATAAAGGGCCTGAAACTCCTGCTGAAAACATTAAAGAGATACTTAGGGAGACCTGAGTTCAGCTTGGCCAAATCCACTGAATAGCGTGGGGCAGGTCATTTTATCTCTAATTCCCTGGCTGTAAAAGAGAAGAAAACTTTTCCCTACCTCAGAGTAAATCCCTTGGTTCTTGTCAAACAGTTAACAACTACAGCAGTGAGGGCCATATAAATTACAATTAAACTGAGTGTCTGGTGCTGCTGCCCGGAACTAGCACTTCATTCTCTAGTTCACAAAATTTCTTTTTGGTGGTGAAATTAGCTGCTGCTGCAACCCTAAATAGGTTCCCTGTTTTGAATGACTCATTTGGCATATAGGAATCAGGTTTTTTTGTTTCTAAAGGAAGCTTGAAATCATGTTTTGAAATTCAAACCAGGTTATATTTGCCCAAAACACACAGACCCCAAAGTCTGGTTAGGACAGGGTGGGGAGTGGGGGTGTTAAACTTAGAAATAGATTTAATTAACCTTTGCTGTTTATTGGTTGCTTCCAGAGTTCAGCCAGGTTGGGAAAAGAACAAGGAATGGGTCACCCAGTGTTTACATGAGGCTTTTGAAGAATAGCCCAGACACTTATTCTCCCCTCTTATTTCTTTAAGCAAAGTTGAGTTTAAAGCTGTGGCTTAACTTTGGAGCCAAGGAAGGGGGATGTTGATTCAGAGAGTGGTAAATAGGTAGTGGTAGAAGGCAATATGAACTTCTCTGTGTTGCCTTTGACACCAGTGTATCCTTCCTCCTCCTCAGTTTACTGAATGCAGGATGTGCTATACGAGACTCAAACTTAGGGTGTCAGATCCTTTCCATGCCAGTAGTATTTTGCTAGGTAGTATTTTGATTATCTGTCTTCACACATGGGTCACTCCAAGTCACTTTTTCATTGTAAATTAAGTTTCTCTGCACAGTGTCACAGAATGAAAAGGGGTTTTTCAGGATTTAATAAGCCTGCTCAATGGTATGGAGCAAGAAAACATAAAGGTTAAATAGCTGTCAATAGACTGGTACGACCATGCCAGGAAGATCCAACAGTGGCTCTGAAACTTAGGAGTGATGGGTAGATTTGGTGATTAAACCAGGAAATTGCACAGTTGAGTGGGGAAGATGAGACACAACACCACTTTTTCAGCCATTGTCTTCTTCTTTTTCTGCAACTGTGGAGATTCGAGGAGAGGAGAGGAGAGGAGACTCGAGGAGAGGAGA
>NC_031770.1:32434565-32466551 GCF_001522545.3 Parus major
GGAGAGGAGAGGAGAGGAGAGGAGAGGAGAGGAGAGGAGAGGAAAATAAAACACACATAAAAAGAATCAGGAATTTCACACACTTAAAAGCAGTGTTTTGAGTTCAGTATGTGACAGATTCCTTCCCTGAAGACCTTGTATTAGGCTTTTGAATGGTATAAATCAATATAGATCCCTTGACTTTGGTGAATATATACTTGTTTATACAATTTGGGCTTCTCATCTCATAAGCTAGTGAAACAAAAGAAGAAAAAATGAATGAGGAATTTAGTTTGAGATATGGAGATTACAGAGGACAAAGTTTTGGCTCAAATATTGTTTGTAGCGACAGGACTGTCAATCTGCAGTAAGTCCATCAGCTTCCAACAGGAGTTTCAACAACTACAAGAGATAATCTCAGACTGGGAACTCAGTAGGTTAGAGGTACGAGCAGTTGTGAAGAAAGGAATGCCCTGCAAACAGAAGGGAAATAGCTATAGCTGGTGAAAAAAAAAAAGTATATCAAATATCAGAGCATCCACATGTCTTCACAGGCTGTCAGAATGTAATTCCCTCTAACAACCATCCGGAAGATACCCCATCATTTTGTGATGATCACAAGCTGTGCATTGAACTGGAAGTAGAAAACAGAGGGTCCACTGGTGGGGTGGGTATGATGCCCACACATGGATATTCATGCAAGATATTCATGCTTTCCCTTCTAATGAGAGAAGGGGGGAAAGGTGAGGGAATAAGAGAGAAAGAGAGAGAAAATGTGAAACAAAGGAAGTAAGAAAGGAAAATTAAAAGAGTGGATAACCTTTGTGACATCCCCAAGCCATGAAAGCCATGAAAAGCTGATTCTGATTGACTCAAAGAAGGAAATAATGCTTTTCTGGTAAAATAAGCTCAATGAAACAGGGTCTAAAAATGGTTACAGGGCAACTCAGGACACTGAGCCAATGCTCTCCCTTTCCACAGAAGCAGAAACAGGAATAGTTAATTTCTCTTTGTGATCTGTAATGTAACAGCAGTCAAGAAGGTCTCTCATTACACTTTTGGACAGCGTCTGGGAGAGTGAAACCTCTAGTCATGGCAAAGCACTTCTGGAATCCAAGTGAAGATGAAGATATCATGGAAACTTAGATCTGGACAGTCCAAAACATTCCTCCTGCCTTGCAGTGGAAGGCCTGGAGACACTGCACGACAGTAAGTGGCAGTATTTGCAAAACAGAAGGAGATGCAAGCAAGCTTGCTCCTTTCTAATTATGGAAAACAGCATAGTTGATTCAGCCTTAAATAGCCTCTGAAACAGGAAAATGCAAAGAAAAAATTTCCACTTGGACTGAAATTTTTGCTTGGTGGAAGCCAAATTCTTGAGAGAATTAGATAGACTGATAAGGTTTTTCAGATCTCCTTTGGCATGGAAAGCCCAGGGTTGAGCAACTTCGATATATTTATTGGGCAGGTTCCAAAACATTTCAGCACACAGATGCTACAAACTGTAAAAATGTAAGTGTCTACTGATGATATAATTGTCTAGGACAGAACTGTCACTGAATATCAGGAATTGTTTCAGCATGTGCTTGCTGAAGTTGCAAGTGGGGAAAGGTTTCAATTAAGTAATATAAAATTTCAGCTCAATTAAAAAAAAAAAATAAAGAAGAAAGAGACAAGGAAAGAAGGTCCTAATTTTGCAGATGCTGACCTTAAAATCATACAGTTAAAAAATTCTGTCTCTCATACATGTTGAGTTTTAAGTTCATGGCAAGATTTTCACAATCTGTGTGAAATGACTTCCCAAACACTGCCAAGGCAGTGACAACACGGGAAGTTTAACCACTTGTAGTATGCACTGATCTCAATCTAAGTTGCATTTTTAGAATCCTATTAAAAGCAACCAAATTCTGCACAGATGCTTCAGAGCTCTGTTTCACCCAAGAAGTTGCACAACTGAATAGATGCCTGTAGTGCACGCAGAGAGAAATGGAGATAAGAAAGCAAATGCCTGTGCAGCTTAAGAAAACAATGCTGGGTCTTGCACATGGTTGTCCTGATTTGCCCAAGCCTCCCAAGGGTTATAAACAATGCAAGCAGACAACAGTTCCCTCTGGAACTGGAAGAACGCACTGCAAGCCTTGAGTCGATGACCCAGGATATGATTTAGTCACAGCAGGCACGATGTTGAGAGCATATGCTCCACTTGTCAGTACATAACCTGATAATGTGGAACAAGCAGGAACAACTCATGCAAACACTGTAAAAGTATCATGTGCTGCATCTCCTGAGAATGGGGGAATCCTCAAGAACTAAAGAGAGCAAGCCTCAGTGCACAGAACGACTGAAAACTCCTATACGTGCTTGGTCTCTGTATGTGCACGTGCTTCTGCAATGAAGGAAGCAGAAAGCAGGTGAAGAGGATGAGTGGGGCATTCATAGCTGTGCCTAGCTATTTCTGTATTCATTTGGAATCAGAGGTCAGCTTGTCCTCCAACACCAATCAGTCCAGCCACACTGAAACCTAAGCCAACAAGACGGATTCTCTGCTGAAGCAAGTTGGCATCTGTCCACTGACAAAAGCAGGTCTCATCCTTTGGTGATGTGAAGCAGCATAACAGCCTTGGCTCTGGACAAAGTCAACTGAACAGCAGCAATCATCAGGAGCTGAGATTTTGGCTCCCTCCCTTTTGTTTTACAGTAGATTAGGAAGACATAGATTTTTCCAAAAGACTGGTGAGGCGAACTGACAGCAGATGGGAGGGGAAGGGAGGCAGGGAGCCAGGGTAAGGAGCTTTGCTGGACTCCAAGTTGGTGCTGCCAGAGCCAAGCAGTGGGATGGGCAAAGAGGAGAAGGCTCAGAAAGCTGAGTGGGCATCTGCCACAAGGGGAAAGAGACAGGCACCAAGGGGCTAGCTTCAGGGTGGGTGAGAAGAGAGTGGGTCCAGGGAACAGGGCTAAGAGGAGGAAAAGGGAACAGGACCCAGCAGCAGGACAAGTGGCAGAAAGATTTGCTGTCCTCTGACACATTCATGATGTAACTGCAACAGCTACACCATGCACCCTTTCTCGCACCATCATTGTGCTTCTTTAGCAAATTTGCTGGTGTGCTGACTTTAGAAAAGTCCTCTTTAAAAAGAGGAAGGGGGCTCAGTTGAGGTGGTACCACCTAATCCTGAAGTTGCCTAACACTTCTTATTGAAAGGCTGTTTTCAGTTGCTTCTAACTTTGTCACACTAACCATCTGGCCTGCAATTCCCCATGCTGAGTGTCTGCCTCAAGCTGAATTTACTTTCTTCATTTGTTTTTTGTGTTTTTGCTTAAGTGGCATGGCTGTTTCTGAGAACAAGAGGAAGAAAAATGCATTGTTTCCCTCATGGTGAAACATTCATTCTGGTTTGTGACTCCCATGTCTCAGAGTGGGCACCCAAGCAGAGGCTGCCCTTGGTATCAAAGATGTGCTCTTGGAAACCTCATTAAAATCCACCCATCTGGCCACCTTATAAACCTCGGAAAAGCCAACATTTGATTTTTGCCTGAAAAAGAGACGAGTCAAGCACTTGTTTTCTCTGAAGGTTTCTCAGATATCTCTTACAGATTTGTGCTTCATCTCTTCTGGCTACTCTGTAGGTGCAGTTGGTGTAGGTTCCTTGTATGGGGATAAAACAATCAAACAAGGTTGCCTCTGCAACCACTGCTGCTGAGATCTCTGGTTGTAAGAGGACTGTACACACTCTGCCTCCAAAGACAGATGTAAGTTGAGACATAAGCTGGAAGAAGCTGGGGTGTAGGAATGAAAAACATCACTTTTTTTTTTCTGGTATCAGCCAGAGCTGAGAGTAAATGTGGTATGAGTGAGAGAAGCAAGACAGAGGTTAAGAGTACGTGGGGGTACATCCTTCAGAATCTAAGTGATATAGTAGAAGTGTTAAAGCCATAAATTTCTGGTTCGTGTCTGTACACCTGTGTCCCGGTTTAGGGCAAATTTAGGAGAAAACCTCCAATGGGGCTCCCCCCAGGAAGCAAACCCACGTGGCCCTTTTCTCCCACCCCCCAACTGTTTCGGGAAGAGATTTCTCTGAGAGAAGTGGAAAAAACCTGTTTATTTCACAGGCACAGCACTACCCAGCACAAAAATGAATGATATCAAATTACAAAACCTCTCGCCCTTCAGAAGTGATGACAAACTTCAGAGGGTCTCTTTCCTGTGGGTGTTCGCTCTGTTATCAGTCCCTCTGGCGCTGGAAAATGCCGCTGCCTAGGCTGGGCTCCCGGTAGTCCACGGGTGCAAGCTCCCGGTGCTCCCCCGAGTCCCCAGTCCAAAGCAGGTTCGATTAGTTTCGGAAAAAGGGAAAGAAAACAGTCCAGGAAGACCTCTCTGCTCCGGCTAGTTGGAAAGCCAAGGCGATCTGTGTCTTGTTGTCTGTCTGTGCTGTAGTCAAAACTCCCGACGCGGGGGGAGCAAGTACAGTCACTGATAACAGAATCGGTGGTTCTTTTCCACTCACTTTTAGTCTCAGATGGAATTTTAAAAATACAAAACCTGTCTCTGGGTTAGGTGGACGAATGGGGATACAATTTAATCAACCCAGGACAACCTTTGTCCCATGGCAGTCCAGGCTACAACACCTAGCCCAGCATGTTCCTGTCCCTGCAGTCTGCAGGGCTGGTGGGCTGCTGCTCTCCCATCACCTCAGGTGGCAAAGGGCTGGGAATCTCCAGCTCCCTGGTCCCTGATGACCTGTGCCAGGGTCAGCCCATCTACACACCACTACTCTCCAAGGATAAGAAAGGAAGCTCTGAAACTTTGCTGTGGTTCTCCTCACAAGTCTGTGCAACAGCACATGGAGAGCTCTGTTAAAGCAACATTATGACTGCAGAGTGGAGCGAGGAAAAGCTAATCTGGAGGCTTTCCATAAAGCATTAATTAATCTCTTTTGTGCCCGTGTGTTATAGTACAGCCTTTAATTACATGATCACACAGTGTTTTGTTGGGTTTTTCCCACAGGACCCCTGCATGTTTTATTGCCAAGATGGAGGGGAGTGTAGGAAATGAGGAAGGGGATTGGAGGGGGAGAAGAGATGATCTAATCATTAATGCAACTGAATGCTGCCTAGCCCTGCTCCTACGACTGAGCCCTTGTGTGCTACTGGCAAGTCACTTAAATAGCATTTTCTAAGTTGGCCACTACCTCCCATTTTGTTTGCCAAGCTATGGACACCTGGGGCCAGACTGGCAAAAGTGCTGATCATTTTGCATTGCAAGCAAAGTTGCCGAGAGCTGTGTCTTCAACACGAAATTATGAGAGCTCCTGGCATTATATATTCAAGAAATCCTGACCACTCTGAAATTCCCTGCCTCACACTCTTCAGCCAAGAGATTTTGCCCCTAGAAATCGTTCATAGCTGGCCATAATATGTTGGCCAAAGATTCTGTTTGGGTGGCTTTGATATCAAAACCTACTAGCAAGGATGTTCTAGGGACTACTTAGCTCACCTTTTTTATGACATCACAGCTACATGTCCTGCCTGAAACTGTACTCAAGTGTTCATTTTGTTTATTCATGAACCTTCCACAATAGTAGATGTTCTTGTCTATACACCATTCTCCCTGTCCTCCTCTCTGGTCCTTGCAAAACTTTGTATTTATCTTGTTCCTGTTCTTTTCTGTCAGTAGGTGCCCAGCTTTCATATTTACAGAAGCCAATTAGTTTTGTTATGTATCTGCAATTTTGTTTTTCACAAGAGTCATGTGCTGGGCATTACTGTACTCTGCAAAATTAAGTAACATGCCAACATCTAAATATATACAGCCAGCTAAATAAAAGAAAGCAAACTTGTTTAGCTCTAAAGTGAACAGTGAGAGTCAGTGGTCACAACTCTAATGTCTTTATCTTAGTTCCACTTCAGTAAAATGGAAGTGCTGCTAGCTCCTTCCTCTTTTCATAAAGGCTGTGGTAAGAGGAAATCTGTACATGATTCTGAACTGCTGAGATTTAGAGTGAAAGTGTCACAGGAAAGCCCATGAGGAAATGTAATCAGTTTGTGTTCTAGGCAGAGCTTAAGTGGTGTTTAGTAAATAAGGTCTGAGGTCAAGTGATGAGGGTAAGAAGAAATTTTGAGCAGTTACCCAGTGAGCACGTGACAATCTGTCCTATACAGTGAAAATCCTGTGACTGTGATACAATGCAGATGCATATAGAAGTTTAAATTGAAAAATTAAGAACTATCATAATTTCAATGCCTCATTTCTGAGCAATTCATGTTTACAACCTCAGCGGTTTTTAATGTAATTATTAAAGGTAATAAGGACAGACAATATAAAAATAGGTGCCCATCTAATTCAAATATTATGCAATTAGCACATTTAGAAAATAATTAATTTATTAGGCATTTGTGCTCTGCAACAGAGTAGAGAACTGGACTTCATAGGATACATTCTACTGTCTGTTTTTGAAAGCCCCAGGCAAAGGCTTTGGAGAGATATTCTTGTGCATTTCACTATTTAATACTTCCCCATGATACGCAGGTTACATTTTCCCTGAACCAATTTCCTTCTGGTTTTGTATTTTTACATATAAGCAAGCACAGTATTCAAAATTCATTGTCCTGACTACTTAGAAACAGTAAGTGTGAACAGGCATTAACATGCCCCTACAAACACAGCCAACCAAACCAAGAATGTTTGAGTCACTCTCCCACTGCACTTTTCAAAAACCCAAAAAGGCTTGGATGATTTCTCCAAACCCTCAGTCTTTGCCATTGCTTTGCTCTGAAGACCATCCAGGTTATCACCACCTCCCTCATTTGGTAGACCACTCATTTCATAGAAAGATCAACTTTCTGGTCCTGTTTGGAGTGTTCTTTGTGCCCTCGAGACCAAACTCCACTGACCGTCCTTAGGTCACATTGCATGCCAAGATTTTATCAAATCTGCTCCATGTATCGGCCCACCTACTGCCTTCCATTTGTTGAGCCCCACATCTGGCTTTAACCAACATACTCACAAGTCCTTTCAATATCACATCCGCCAAAGCTTTTCCTCCATTCTCATAGACTGTATTTTTTGGGTTGATTAATTGATGCTTGTTTTGTTGCTTTTTTTTTTTTTTCCAAGATGAAATGTGGGATTTTTTGGCTGGCTTTCTGCTCCTCCAAAGTCACGTTGTATTTGTTCTCTGTCTAAACTTTCATTTGCAATTCAGCCCAGTTAAATAGCATTTGTTAATGCCATTAATGGGCTTTTAACTCCCCGCAACCTGATTAATAGCGGAGATATTAAGTACACCCAGAAGTAATGTTTACAAAAGCATCCACGTGATTTAGAAGCATGAGTCCTGTCAAATGTCTCTGTGTCAGCTTTGCCTTTGAAAGTGAACTTCACAGTTTGGCATGGACCCAGATTGCTGGGAGCATGCTCCATTTCTTTTTTTGGGGGAGCGTTGTAAGCTTATCCCTCTGCAGCAGGACGTTGGGATGGGCATCAAATCAAAGTTGATTTGCACACACAGACATTTTTCCTTCCCTTCCTGACTGCTAAAAGTTTTAAAAGATTTTGTTTCCTGACTTGCACCCTATTCAGCCAATCTTTTTGTTCTGTCCTTATGTTTTTAAAGAAGCAATGGGGACTCTCCATCACTTCAGGCTCCATCTCATTTATGCACGGATAAGTTCTCCAGTACTACTTGTTTTCACAACCTCTCTTCCTAAAATCCTTTCATCTTTCCTTGGCAGTCAAAACTTCCTTCATGTACCCTTCTCTTGCATGTACCCTTTCCCTGCAGGAGGTGATGACTGAGCATTCAAGTTGGGTTCCTTTGCCTACAGCAGTGGATGTTAACTTTTCTAAATAAATACACTTATATCTATGTGAGGGACACAGGAACGCCCAACACAGAGTGCTTGCTGTGTCCCTCTAATGCTTGCCTTTCTAACAAGCCTCACAAATGCCTTATCTCAGCTGAGTCACTCTCAGCTGATTTTCCTATGTATGGGCCTGTATGGGCCAGTCCAAATTCTGAAGGAAGAACTAGACTAGACACCTAACTTCTTTTCTGGCTTCTCCTTCAGAAAGAGATTGTTTATACCTCAGTATCTCTGAATGATTTCCCAGAAGGGCAGCTAGCTACTTGGTGCTAATTCATCACAGCAGGAACCATACAGCTCCATCTCACCCATTGCACAAAAGCACCAGGGTCTCGCATCCTGCTCCAGCTGTAAGTTCTTCAGGAACATTCATAACAGGAGGAGGGGCTTTCTATCCAGTGTCCACAGAATTAAATCACTGCAAGGCTCCCTGTTGGCATTCCCTGACCTCAGCTACACTTTCAAGAATAAACATGACTTTTACATCCATCCCCTTGCTGGCGCCCTGCAGAACCTTACTCAGCTTCATTGTGCTCAGCACTGGAATCAGAGGTACGGCGCTAGCGGGCCAGCTGCTGTGCTGACAGAGGCAGCTCCCATACCTGCTCTGAAGAGCCAGCTTGCCTTGATCCAGACACCATGTTAAGTCTGAATGACAGCCATCAATGACTGACAGAGATTTTGCTTTTGGCTGCTTGTTTTGTCATTGTCTACATAGCAAAAGAATGGCATCTATCATCATTTGGGGGCCTTGCCTGTTCTGGATTTCTCTGAGGTTTGCTATTTCACAAAAACTGAGTTTTCTGGGAATGATCATGCTTTCATCCCCTCTTGCAACATGAGAGGAGTGGTTCCTCATCATTAGACAAATGCACTATACTCTAGCAGAGCTGCTTCCCTCTCCCACAGACAGCTTTTTGTAACCAAATCATTGAAAAGAACAAAGTGCAGGAATAGTGCAGGAAAGGAACCTCCAAAATTTCTCCAGGAAGCAGGGGAAAGATGGGATGTAGCTGTAACTTCATCAATGCTCAGCATTTCCCAACTAAACATAACTAGATATTGCAGAAGAAGTATACTATTTAGGAGTCAAAAGATTTCCCAACAGCTGTTCACACAGATGTCCAGGATTGTATCTGTATATTTACATATCTATACCTATATCTAATACATACAAAATATAAATATTTGTTATATTTTATTAAAATTTATATAGAGTATATATACAAAAATTATATACAAATACATATATATATATAACATTTCATATATCTAAAGACCAGTGAAAGACTGATCTCACTCAGATCAGGATCCTCGGGTACAGTGTGGTTATGAGCACTACCTCAGGCTCTGTTTTATGGTAGCTTGGCACCTCCTTTGGCCCTGCAGGAGGGAAACCACTTCAGTTCTGCTCAGTGGAAATTTCATGTGTTCAAAGAAGCTTGTGGGGATGATGACCTGGTGTGGCCTATTAGCACATGGTTCAGGGCCAGAATTAGACCTACACCTACCTCATGGCAGCTGGTGTGACAGAGA
Organism: Parus major; assembly: GCF_001522545.3. Taxonomy (NCBI): domain Eukaryota; kingdom Metazoa; phylum Chordata; class Aves; order Passeriformes; family Paridae; genus Parus; species Parus major. The sequence goes on from NC_031770.1 coordinate 32,443,944, forward strand.
GAGGCAGAGCTAGCCAAGAGGGTCTGAGAGTCATTTGGTACCTGGTGAATGTGAGTCATGAAAGAGTTGAAGTGGGGGTTGGAGAACCACAGAGCGTACCTGAGCCGCAGTCCTCCTGGACTGCACGCTGCTTCCCATTGGGCCCCTGCCAAGCACGGCCCTGCCTGATTTTAGACACCCTGCTGTGGTTGTGCTTCCAATAAAACAAAAGAGAAAAGGGCTTTATTTAAAGAAAAAAAATACCCACAAAGAAATTGAATAAATATTATTTAAGCCCTCTGTTTCCCTTTCATGAGTTTAATACAGAGCACAGGTCCATCTCAAAGTTCCAACACACCACAGGGGGCTTCTGAGAACACCTCTGCAGGAGAGTTCTGTCTGATGTACCCTGTCCTGATGTAAACCTCTCTGAAGCACTCCCTACAATGGCCACGGCAAGCTAACAGCTCCAGCCACTGAGAAAACAGATGGGTTTTCTAGGAAAAAGTAGTCCATGTTTCTCTTTCTCATTAAAAGTCTTTGGCTTTCCTGAAGATAGACTTCTAGATTTAGACAAAAAACATCACCTGCTCTGCTGCACAAATGCTTTAGGTCTGTGGGAAAGCAGAAACCCGTTGGATTTCAAGAATGGGATTTCTCTTGTGGACCCAGCCTTCCTCTGCCCAAGGGCATCAAAGCCATGCTTGCGCACTGCAAATGTGAGCTATGGTTGAGTATGCCCAAAACCTTTAGGGTTCCCAAGCTTTCTTGTCTGATTATGGTCTGACATTTATTTAGAGGTTGGCTCAAGGAGGAGGGGGTGTGGTGTAGGAGTTTTAAGGAGGCTCTCTGTCTTCTTGGAACACTGGGGAACCGCAGGCAAGCTATGCAATCAATGAAGGATGTCAGTGAGGAACCTGACAATGCAGAGCATGACTTCTTCCATAAGCAGCATTCTCCTCTCTAGAGCAGGTTAATATACTGCAAGAACATATCTCTCTACACCCTCACAAGTGCTGTTAAGTTTGTTAGCACACTCATTATTATTTTTCATGAGGAATTTGCAAACATGGGATGAAGATTGAGCCCTAGTTGCAATAAATGCTGCATCAGCTGTACAAACCTGTCCCAGAGAACAGATAGACACAATGGAGCAAGGACATAAATCACAGCATGGGGAATGAGAGTAGGAGGGGGAAAATCAGGAAGGTCACAATGGCTGCATGAGAAAGGAGGTGACACAGTGGTCTCAGAGGCAGAATTTGTCTGAGGTGCATAGCTCACATGTGATCTGTCTCTATGAATAAAAGCCCAGCTTCACTTCCATTGTCTTCTCCTTTCTTCACCTCTCACCATGACACCTACTAGAAATGAAACTCAGATCACACTAAGGTCAAGGCAAAAGGGAAAGTGGGACATAGGTGTTTAGGGCTTACCATGCCCACATCTATGTCAGTGTCCGAAGAGAATGTCCAAAGTCACAGTGCTTAAGAGAATGTCTGCCAATGTAGGCAAACACATACTGAAGAAATTGGTCTGGCAAGTTGAGAGCTGGTTAAAAAGCCCCACAGGCAGGTCTGGAGCAGGAATGCTCAGGATGAGCCATTGAGACTTGACTAGTCATTAGGAAGGTTGCAGCACCCTGACATCCACAAGACAGAGAGGAGGTATCAGATCTTCTGTTCATCAGTATGCTAGGGGGCACAACCCCTTAAAGTCAGCCCTGAAGTAAGTGGGCCAAAGAAGTCTGTGGAATGGCTTTACTACCACACCGCAGTATCCTCAGGTGGAGCACACTAGTGCAGCTTCATTCTGAAGTTAGGTGCTGATCTGTCCCAAAATGATTTTTTTTTTTTGGGTGCTTCAGTGTTGTGAACTTTTACCACAAGAAGAACTCTACCCTCTTGTTTTGATAAGAGACAGAGGATGTTTCGCAAAACTTTGTGGCAGAACATGTACACTGGCCAGAGGGTTGTCAGATTTGCAAAACTGGGTGAAATGTTGCAAACAGGCAGACTGGCGCCATTGGAGAGAAATTCTGAAGAATGAACTCCTGGACACTTCCCGCTTTCTACCAGGGAACCAAACAGCCTCCAGATATGCTTTTAACAAATGATTCTGCATCCCAAATATTGTCTGGCCTTGAAGCACAGCCCCAGCACCTATGAAAGGATAGAAATAATGAATATAGAAAGTTTATTGAGAATAAAAGAAGACAGAGATTTGAATATAAGTATTAAAAAAAGTATTGGCTTTGCACTCCATAGTTCTGCAGGGAACTTGCCATCCTTCAATGCTAAAGACTGAAAATGGCATCAATATATCCCTCTTAGGGCCACCCAAAATGTCTGAGTAGATCGCCATGCCATTGTGTGATTCCCTAAAATAAAATTACTGTAATTGTGGTTAGGTTTTAGCTATCCAGGACCCACAAGAAAGAACATAAAAGCCACAGAATAACTTAGCTACATTGTCTCCTGGGGCTTTGCCAGGGCTATTTCTGAGATGATGAAATCTCTATCTCTGGAGAACTTATGCTTGATTTCAGGTTCCCAGTTACTTGATTTCTTTTGCTTGGAAAATGGCACTATCACCTTGAATTCACTGATGTTTGTTCTTCCGCAGTCAAATCCTATCATGGAAATGTAATTAAGGATAAGCTGTTCTCTGGCACCAGCCTTGCTCAGGAGGCACAAGTCCCACCCCCAAACCCAGTGCAGTCTAAAGAAGAGGCAATCAGACTGTTTGAGGACATTGCATAGGAGTGCATGGCTATCCTGCTGAGTCATCCTGACAGAAGGAACCTCAACTGTCCAAAGGTGTGCAGTTATTTTTGCTTGGTGCTTCACCACATGCAAAAGTCAAGCCAGCTAGCCCAAGTATAGAGAGGGGAGGCAGGGAATATCTGCAGTCTGTGGTACAAGCAGCACAAGCAGATGGCTGTGCCTGTAAAACTGTTCCAAAGTCTTTTACTATCTGCCACTGTGTGGCTGGTGCCCCTGATTACTTTTCAAATAAACAGAGCTGCAAGGGCAGCAGAACAAGTAAGAAGTATTTCCTACAACCACAATCTGCACATTAGGAAGCATGTCTAATGCTGAGAGACCCAGAAATGAGGATAAGCATTGCATCTTGTGAGAGGACTGGTGAAATCCCTACATTAGGGATGAAAATCAGGAAATGGAGGTCTCTGTGTAAGGCATTCATGAAATTTTGGTGTTTTCTTCCTCTAGAGAAAGCAAGCAAGCATGGAAGAGAAACCATACCCAAGAGTAACAAAGTGACTTAGAGCCCTAAACGTTTCAGAAATGGATTGTGCAGAGAGCTTTCAGCAGGAGAGGTTTCTAAAGCTTATCAGCTTTTGAAAATAACTCTTGGGCCCTGAAAGATTTAAACATAGTAAGTGTCAAAACACGCTGATGCCCACTTTTCAATCTGCGGAAGTTACCACTTCCACATCCATGCTTGTTCCCTGCTTCCATTCCTTCACAGAGTTATGCTGGACTGTGGCCCCACCAGGCATCTTCAGCAGCTTTTTTGCCCTGCTCTTTGTGTATCATTCCTAAGGTATTAGAGCAAAGTCAGGCAGTGAGCAGAGACCGAGTTATTAGAGTCAGTCAGCAAATACAGTAGCAGTGTAAACAACAGACACATCCAGAAACTTCACTGCCATCTCCTCTGTTTCCAAGGCTCATGCCTCTCTTCTGTCTTGAATTTTTGAATAGTTTCATGGCTGATGCCAGTCCTGCACTACTCCAGCAGTGCAGGTATAACCCCTTGCAGCAACCTAAAAATTTAACCTAAGAGCTGGGAATAGCCTCCTTTCATCATCTGCCTGTATTGGTAAAAAAAACCTTCTCAAACTCTTCCTCTGATACATGCCCAGTGTTAGAGGAAGAAGTAAAGGGGCACCAAATGCCTTACCCGACACAGAGCACATTTGCATCTTCCACTGTTTGTTTAGCCATTACAGTCCCCATTTAGCAATCCTCAAGGTGCTGCTCAGGCAAGGTTGAGCAGGAGAGTCCATGACCCAAAAGAAGCTGTTAGGGTTTCTAAGTCATCCAAAGACCCTGGTTATATGTTCATCTTCTTTTCTTTTTTCTTTGACTATTTCTTTCAACTGTTCAGTTGTGTTATCATTCCTCATTATTTGGGTAACACATGTTTTTGTGCAGGTGTTTAAATCTCTCATACTGTCTGTCCCTGGTAAATTTGTCCAGCTTATGAAACCTCCTTGGAAAAATCTTCTGACACATTTCTGCATGGACCCCACACGCCCACCAGAATAACCTGGTGATATTATGAGCTGACTCACTGTTGCAGGTAGAGAAGAAGGGGAAGGGGACAGGACCCCCACTCCCTGTTCAGGAATTACAAACACACAGGCAGGCAAGAAGATTATGCAGCTGCACAGCTTTAGCCACTGCTGCCCAGGGCATTCCTTTCTGTTTTCATCTCCCCTCCACAGTCACAGGTAAATGTGTCACAGGCAACAGAAGAGGGACCTTGATCTTGCTTCCCTGTCTGGGTGGAAAGGAGGTGGGTTTACTGCCAATTCCAGCTCCAGAAGCCCTGCTGTAATTCAGCAATTTTAACTTTTACAGAAAGCTGGTTTCCAGACCCTCATACTGATGAGAAAAGCTTGACAATGCAAAAGGTAACAGCTTGAAAACTGAACGGCCAGTAAATTCTCCTGCCCCCATTGCTTTGATTCTGGGTGCCGGTGCTCTTTAAGGCAAATCTCCAGAAGTCTGACCCAGGAACATGGGGCAACTAAGGCTGGCAATACCACATAAGTGGCACTCAGGCATTGTGCCTTTCTGCACAGAGGTGAACTATGCTGGCAAACAGGGAGGCAATGTGTAACCTGCTGTGCTAATTATATATATGCCTGTAACCAGGGAAGGGCCTGTGTACGTGCCAGTGCCTGGAAGAGCCTGGAAAGACAGGCATGATAGGAAAAACTGCAATCTCTCCTTTTCCTTCTCCATTCAGAGCACTTACACGGGACATAATTGAGGATAATATTTATTTATTTCTTTGAATGAAAAAAAAACAACTGTGCTTGTGATCTGGGAGGAGAACTGCCAGAAGAGGAACTGGAGCCTTTCCAATACCTCACAGTCTAGTAGTTAAGCATTGCCTGAATTGAGCACCAGGGAATCTTGAGCCCTGCTTTCTTCCACTCATTGATTTATAATTCTTGGCATTTAAAAAGGCACCTTGTAAACAACAATTCATTGCTCTTTGATATATAATTGGATCATTTGCTGGCTTGTCTTTTAGAGGGAGGAAAGCACCCTGCAAAGGGAAGTTTTCTCTCTCCCCAGCCCTTCCTTGCCTGCAGGGGTGCAATGGCACCAGCAGCTTGGTTCCTTCCGCTTCCCACCAGATGCTTTCTGGCCACCTCTTAAGGAAGGGAGGTCACCTTGGAGAAAGGTCTTCTCTCTGTTTCCAGATCTTCCCTCACTTTTGTGGCACCTGCTTCATGTTCTTTCATCAGTGGTTCTCAGCCATCTGCTGTGTCAGCCCAAGCCCCAGCCTTGAGCAAGCCAAGACAAGCCCTTCCCCATGGCTGGTTCCTGTGGGGCTAGCATGGAGGTTTGGGTCCCTGATGAGAAATGTGGTTGCTGGTCTCAGTGGTGGTGCCCTGACGTTCACCCAGGTATTCAGCACGTCCCTTCTGTGTGTGAGGAAGGTATGTGCACAAAGCCGTTTCCAGAGGGCCTGGGGTTGGCTGGCTCCCTACTTAAGTCAATGTGATATTTTTTTTAAGTGTTTTCCTGTCATTATTACCTTTAATTCAGGCCAAGGCTTGTTTGACACTGTGGCAGAAGCCCTGCCTCTCTGTTACACCTCATGTACAAATTAATGGATATCTTCTCTGCATTCCAATAAGGGACTGAAACAACAAATCTGCTGGTTAATCATTTATTGCTGTGTGAATGCTGAATAGCAAATATTCTAGAAACGGGAAAGGACAGGGCATGGCAAGAGATTAACTGAGGACAGTCAAAAGTCAAGCAGAAAGGAGTGGGGATGAGACTGGAAAGGTCAGGTGGCAAACAGGAAGGTTATTGTAGTGTAAACTCCATCTCTCATCTGCACAGGGGCCAGATCTTGCTACCAGTTCAGCCTTCTTTGCTCCATGACTACAGGTAGTGTGGACTGAATAACTAGCTACTGCCTCCAGCTGAATCTGACAACTTGTCTGCCTAGGAGAGATATTTAGATTCACTAAGTTTCTTTCACCTTTTCAAGACTCAGGTTCCCAGTGTTCACCAAGCGTGTGCTTCTCCCAAAAAGAGACCTGCCACCCTTGCAGCCTTTAAAAATACACTTTTCCATGTGAAGTACTGTACTTGCCAAAGGCTCTGACTGCCAATCCCACCAACACTAGTGTGGTGGGGAAAGCAAATCAACACGAGTCAGAAAGCTAATTATCCAGGAATGGACTTCTCTTACAGACTCCAGTGTGATAGGGCTGGTGGGACACAGCACAGCTGTATCTGTTATGATCATAAGTAAAGCTTGAGAGGAACAAATGTCCCCCTCCTAGACACCTGTGGGGTATTCACTTTATCCCTCTGAAACTTGTAGACCAGTGAGCTGGGATGGTGAATTCAGCCATTGTCACCCAGGCCTTGTCTACTCCTGGCTACCCCAGTTAGAAGGCAGTTAGCTTTGAAAATAGAGATGAGCACATGGACATTGGCAGAATTTAGTTTATTTTTACTGGCCAGTGGGTGGTGGCATGCTTAGTCCCATGGCAGCAGTGTCTGAGTAAGCATCAATCCCATGTAGACTGAGACAAGGTCTACCCTCACACTAAGCACACATCGAGTAGGAAAGCTTACAGGAACAGCTCCCCAAAGCCAAGGAAAGGGCTCCATTTAGACTCCTGTTGACATAGCAACAATATGACATTGCCAACATGCCCAGAGCATGGTGGTAGTACCATGGGATATCTGCCCAGGCAGTGGGGTGTTTGTTTTGAGAGAAGCACAATACTGGGTGAATGCCACAATTCAGAGAAACAAGTACTTTGGCCAACATAAACAAAGCAGTTATTGATATATTTACGCAGCCAAGGCTCCTGACTTGAATTGTCACCATCTATTGGACTCAATTGCCTTTTCTTCGTTCTCCACCTCAAGTCACAGTGCTGAACCTGACACAGGAGCAGCTCTAAGAAGTCTGGTTGATCATCATAAGCTTCATACATGTTGACAAAGAAGACACTGAAAAAACCATAGTACCAGCATGCTCAAGCCTATTGCCTCCAGCAGTCCCACTTGTTCTCTGTGAAGGGCTGTGAGAATCACCAATACCTGCTCTTGCTCCAGCCACCTTGGATATCCCCACAAGCTCTGGCTTCATCTGGGGTCATAAGGAGTGGAAAGGCTGAGGTGGGTCTTGGTGTCTTGAAGAAAAAAAGAGGTGAAGGAGAAGCCTGTCCCCTAGAGCTATGGGTCTCCCAGGACTCCTGTCCTTCTGGGGTGAGGGGCAGGGAACAGTTTTGAATTCCTTAACCAAGGAGAAAAAGGCTCCCTCTTCTGTAGAACACCCTGTCCTGTTTTCAGCTGGCTAGGAAGGAAGATAAGTTGGGAAGGGCAACAGGAGGCCATTGACCAGCTATCTGAGGACTCAGCAGGCTAGTCCTTCAAAGGCAAAGAATAGTTTTTTACTCTGTTTTTTAAAATAGTAAGAGGTGAAAGAATAAAATAAGCCGGTACCTATTTGATGACCCGCAGGATTATACTGCTTCACAGTGTACATGACAAAAACAAACATGTCTACCTGAAACTGTCCTGCATTTGCCTGTATGTAAACACAAATCACACGACAAAGTATTTTTGCAGTCAGTGTTCTCATTAAAAGCAATTAAAATAAACAGGAACATTTTGCCAAAGCTGAAGATCTCTGTCAATTTGATTTGGGCAATTCACCTTGCAGCAGCTAAGTATCAGCTGAAAACAAAGGCACTGATCAAACGAGGAACCTCCCTTTTCCTCTTTAAGGCTCTGCCAGACTGCAGTAGGGTGGGAACATCAATGTGGGGAGAAATGGGAATAGGTGGCTGAAGAGAAAAAGGGAGGGAGAATGAAAAGAATGGAAGCAGCATTACTGGCCAGTAGTCATCTGATGTGATACATCATTTGATGCCTAACAGAAATAAAATGATCTGGCATTTCAGTTTTTCCATGAAGCCAGCAGAAGAGGAAGGGAGGCATCAGCCTGGCACAGAAGCTGAGGCTCCTCAGCACTGAGGCAGCAGTTGTGGTAAACAACACAGCATCCTTCCAGGAAGGGACTTGCTCCCAGCATGGACAGATCATCTCTGGATGATTGAGGACTAATCCCATAATTTTCTTTGCATATAGCATGAAAGAGAGCCCTAAATGTAGCAAGGAAGTCTCCTCTTGCCCAGGTCCATACTCTGTTGGCCACCATGTCCAGGATGTAGTTCTCTCTATGACAAACTTGCAGCCTAACTCCCCACAGAACGCTGCTCCTGAGTTCCTCCAGCTCATTTTGCCTGATGGACTCAGCAGTGCTGCAGTTGGTGTCATGTTACACCCAGACCATTCTGTCAGCAGAAGACCAAAAACAGTGGACTTCCCATCAAAGCACAAGCAAACCATAGGTGTCTGTGTGCAAACCTGGGCTTGTCAGAAAACAAGGCTGCCATCCTGATGCCACATGAAAGTCAATTCCCTCCCCAGTGAATGGGGAGTGGGATGCCACATACCTGAAAGAAGATGACAAGGGAAGCAACTACCCATGTGTGAGACAGCAGAGAAGTATTGCTCCAAAAATGCTGACATTAACTCCCACCTGAAATATTTTTATACAGACAGAGCTAAAGAGAGAGTCTTTTATAAATTGTACAAGAAGTGCAGGAGTAATTAATAATAGAGTAATAAAATGGTGAATGCTACCTCACGGTAGAGCAGGATCCTTGGACTTTTGTGTCAGCTCAGAGTAGAGGGCTGTGTGTCACCCAGACAAGGAACAGGCCTTCAGCTCCACTGCTCAACAGGGGGAATCTTGGCCATGCCATTCTTTAGAGCTGGCAGCTGAGCCACAGAAAATGTGAAAATCTTTTCCTCAGGGACTTTCTAGGAACTCATTTCAGGAGGATTCCTGCTGCTGAAAAGGACAGGCATCAAAGCACTACATATCCTGTGGGAGGAAAAGGGGAATTCTTTCACAGACATCATCTCTTCCTTATGTAATTAAATAAGTCAATGGGAAACAAATCCAGACATGAATATTTATCTTCAGCTTCCTGGTAAGAGTTTTGGTTCACTAATTCCCCTGGCCTTCTTCCAGGATTTTTGGGGGGTTTTTTTGGTTTTTTTTGTTTGTTTGTTTGTTTTTTTTAAGAGAGAACCCAGATACAGTAGCTCCCCATAAGGACTTGGGCACCTGGGGACATGTTGTCTGAGAACCTGTTGACCCTCAAGTTGTCTGACTGAGCTGATGCGTACATCTTCATCTAATATTTTCCCTGAAGTCTCAGCCCTCAATGTAGTATTTTCCATAAAGGATAACACTGCAATAATTCTGCTAATGAGCAGTGCTGTGAAACTGCCTGCTGATCTCTTCCCACCCTCATCTCAGAGAGATGTCTGAGGGGTAAGATGGAAAGGGATCTGTCAGCCCAGCTGCATTAATTTGAGACATCAGCAGGACACAGGCCTCCTTTGGGACCACTGCACAGGGTCCTTCATTGCATGAGGCCAGACTGTCAGGGCTTGGGAAGGGGCCACAGACACACCCCAAGGTAACATTAAAGATGACAGCCTGCTGTGCCTCTGCCCTCCCCAGAAAGCTCTTCAATGCAGTTCTGGTAATGCACTAGATGTTTCCCAGAGAGGAAACCTCTCTGGTCTCTGAGCAGCCTGATCTAATTAAAGATGTCCCTGCTTGTTGCAGCAGGTTTGGACTAGATGGTCTTCAAATGTCCCTTCCAACCCAACTGACTCTATGATTCCCTACCTCTATTACTATTTTCATGGTCTGGAAGAGGAAAGAAACTCAACCAAGAGCTCCCTAAGCAAACCCCATGCCCCCACTGCCAGTGCTCCTCTGCTCAAGGATGCTACAACCTACTCTGACTTTTTACATGTGAGGGAGCCCCAGACCCATAAAACAGACCACACCCTCAGTTCACTCTTTTTGCTCTTCTCAGAGCCAGGTATGTTGGCAGAGTCAAGAACCACCAGGTTAGGAAGAGCATAAGTTAGACTTCTTTGTATAACCCTACTTTTCCTCCCCTCAGTCCAAACACTATGATGCTTTACATGGAAAAGACAGTCTACTTTTACCACACAGGTTTCCTGTCCACACAGAAAAAACTTTAATATGCAGTCTACATAAATACATCATTCCCTCTTGTTTTATCTGTGTTTATTAACCACTTTCTACCCAACCTATGACCTGAACATATTATTATTCATTTTCTGCTGTAGTACTTTTCCCATTGTACTTGCTCCGTCACAAACATTAATGAGATTAAGGCTAGCATGATGAGATTAAGCTTCCAACATCTGGATCATCCACCAGGTTTGTACTCAACCTGGGTTCCTGCTGTGTCCCCTGGGGTCCCTATGGTGGGAAACTGACTACAAATATCACCTCTATATATAGTGGGCAGAATTAGAAACCCCTCAGTGAGTGACTCTAATCACCTTACTGGCTGCCGGTAGTTTCCCTTTTCAGCCTATTTTGGGACTTTGGAAAAATACCACAAAAAAGGAAAGATTATTTCAGAGCAGAGAAATGTCATTTTCTAAAACTTATTCTCAGAAACCAATGAATCACTATAACAAAAACTGTTTTTCAATCAACTCATTCATTAATTAATCATGCTGAAGCAAGATTTGTCCAGAATGGAAAATTTTAAGTAAAATAATGACTGGCAATATTATAAGCAACTGAAAGAAAAAAAACCCACAAACCCCAAAACTTGACAAAGTGCTGTCTAACTTTACCTGCCACTGCCCCTAATAGACAGATGGCCTTCCCACAACAGCAACACCTCTCCTGTCAAATTTAACAATGTGGTCATGTGAGTACGAACTTAGTGGGACTTCTGCCTTAATAAAGACTAAGAAAAATATTGAATATTGACTTCTAATGTTATGTGATAAAGTCATATAATAAGAAATAAGAAAGTGCAACAGCACAGAACATTGTATCTCACTAGGACTGTACTTCCTTTTCAGTCAGGAAACCCAGGTAGTTTAAAGGGAACATGAGATCAGGAAGTCCATCAAGATGTTCCTGGCACAGATTAGTCACAGGACTATTTATCCAAGGGTCAGTCACATGTGTGGAAAGTTAAAAAAAAAAAACAATGTAGCAGTTAACAATCTGTTGGTCTTTGAGCATAATTAGCGTGCTCTGTAATGCTCCATGGATCTCGTGGTACACACACACATGCCTATTCTCACTGCACACCCTTCATGACAAGAAGCTGATTTTTGTGCAAATCTAAACAGCAAAGTACAACTCTGAATTACAAAACAGAGTTGGGACCTGATTGCAGAACTGCCAACATCTCCTTTACAGGCAGATGGCAAAATAGTTATAATAAGATGCTTGAGGAAGAATTCACCAGTAATGCTTGGAGGGGTGTAAAGAGACTATCCCTCTTAACTGAGGAAGAAAACATCAAACCAGTAGCCCCAGACTGTAATATCCCTATTTGTCTGTATAGATTTGTCCCCAGAGATGGGGTAGAAGTCTTTGCATTGGAAAATAATCAGTTCCAGGATGCACCATTGCAGAGTCACGTCTAGCAACCCAACTGTTCAGTCAAAAGAAGCAGGGAAAGATAGTGCCACATCCACCAGCCCACTGGCAGGAGATGTGCCAGGCTCCTGTGTGGATATGTGCAGATCACCCATGCTAAACATGACAAAAGAGGAAAACACATTTGGTGCTGGTGACTTACAGTGGATTCCCTGCCTCTCCCAAGTGCTGGTGACTGAGAAAGTGCTATCTGTGGTTTAACTGGTTTCTGCTGCAGAGAACATTTGTGTCCTGCTTGTATGGAATCAGTTTTTACTAATTTCCCTACCCATTTTTTACATCTTGAAGGCATGCCATTTAAATTACCCTTGCACCTTTGCAGCAAAACCCATGAGTCATCACCATGAAGAGGATTCAGAGAAGTGTGCCATGGGAAAAAAGAGGCCTCATGGGGAAGATGAAGAGGAAAGCTTTTCATGATCAGTTGCAGAGGACAAGTCTAATAGCGGTAACTGACCCTCAAACCTGACAACATGGGCCTATATTAGGTATTCTTTCAGCTCAGCCAGGTGTTGCCAAAGCCCGTGGCAGGGTTCCCATCCTTTTCACTAACCCTGCAGTCATGCTTCTATACCCCCAGGAGCCCATAGCATGGTTATATGGTACAGGAGGGAGGTTTAGGACACAATGTGCAGCAACCAGCAGGTTCCAACAACTTTCTCACCATGTTGCATAGTATTTTTTGCTTTCCACAAGACTCCTTCTGCTGCAGACTCCCAGCAGAACAGGCATGGAAACGGAGTGTGAGTGGCACCTTCCCCAGATAGATTTCACACTTCTAAGGCACAGAGAAGGAAACCAGCGTCACTTTGATCAAGTGCCATGCGCTATGTACTGTAAATGACGATACAACACTCCCTCTGTGCTTGCCACCTTGGCATACTTACTCCTGATCTCTGAGTGTCACCCCTGTTCATTAAAGGAAAATATTTTCAAAAGTGAACAAATGACCTGGGAGCCCCAGCTCCATCACTGCTCAGTGAGGCATTACATCCATTTGATAGTATGCACTTCACACAAGTGTTTAACAGGTCAGTCACCCAGATGTGGAGTGAGACAAATACCACCATGGGGAGCTTGGATCTGAATCAGACACTCTCTGGAAGTGCCCATCAACCTTCAAAGAGAGCTGAGGTTCAATGTAACACATATTTTGGCCTTTCAGGACAGTTGGCAGACCCTGTTCCTAGGTTCCAGTCCACAGCCCAGCGATAATCTGCCTTTCGTTCAGCTCTCAACTGAGATATTCCCATGAAATGACTTTATATATCAGCGTCTGATTACCTCATTCCTGCAGAGGAGGACTTTACTCCAGAAATGAGCCCATGACTTGGATGGGCTGCTCAAGGACTGCAGCTGCTTCCTAGGAAGGGGCATTTACAGGGCATCTTTCTCAGCTCCTCACTTCTTCTCAAGTGTGTGGCTGCTCATGAAAGGGCTGCCTCTGCCCACCGCTGCTCAGAGCCCACCTGACACCCAAGGTCAATGCCACCTACATGCTGAGAGGCTTTCTTTTCCCATACCCTAGAAGGGATGGAGGAAAATGGTCTGCAGAGGTAAAGGTGCTCTTGCTGTCATTGAGGCTCAGTGAGTCTAGGAACAAGAAGTCTAAAGCCTCTCTATAGACAAAAGTATGCTTTGCAACATCAAACATCAAGGTCCCATACTGTAGCAGATCATGTTCCTCAAGTACAGCAGGCTCACAGCAGTTACCTCACACCAGCTCCACTCCCAATCACACCACATCCCACCTAATCCCACCATATTCCCACTTGGGCTGCTGAATGCAGATGATGCAGTGGGTATTTATCACTCTCACCATACCCCTTGCATGGGATGAGTTCAGCACCAGCATTACCTAGACTGTGCACATGTACCTTACACTGTGAAGCAGAGATCTTGATCTCGCAAGCCTTAGGGACATTAACCACTGCCACATCAGACCCTTCCCCTACTATTACTGTCAGGGAGCAGAAGCCACTTGAGGACATGCTTAAGCATGAGCACCAGGTTTCCCTAGGACAAGAGACAAAATATTCACTCTGACATATTAAAATAAACCAACCTCTCCTTCTTTGGAGCCAGATTGTGAGTATGTAGGGTGTACGTAGTCAGATGAATGTCATTGTCAGATAAGAACATCTCTCACAATCATGCAGTGTTGAGAGCCTGGTGAATGCCAGTTGCTGATCACTGTCACGTCAGTACAGTGCAAAATAACAACTGCTCTCACTGTTGTTGCCATCACAATTTAGCAGAACTTCAACAGTCATCCACGAACAGTCTCTTAGACTGACCACAAGGAATGACTCTTGGCTTTCTCTTTGCCCATGGCCATACCTTTATCCCTGGTGACTCCAGGTATAAACATGTGCAGGGAAGGAGTGGAACTAAAGCTACTCAATAAGACAAGTCTGCCTAACAAAATGCTACTGGAGGCATACAAAGAGAAAGCCTGTGGCTGAAACCTTTATCAAGTGTTTAGTATAACTAAACAGAGAAAAGAGTGATACTATGGGCATTTCTTCCCTGGGATAAGGTGGGCACAGTGGGAACCTTCTGAACTCTTCAGTTTTCTCAGAATTTTCCCTTCTGTACTCTGTACAACCCAATCTCAGGCAGACTCAGATGGATACAGAAATGACCACAGAGTTAAAACTATCAAAGTAAACTGAATTACATCTGACATAAAGTCCTATTTCCCATCCTGCTTTCCTCATTTATAGGTAGGGGACAATACCTTTTCTTTCATACAGGTGTAAATAAATGTCCAGTGCCAGACACAGCCACTGTGACTGAACAACAGGGGAGGACATTCAACCCTTTCAAACCATGGAAGCAGACAGAGGAAAAGGGCCGCTTTGACCACATATGGAATGCTGTCAGCTACCCTCTCCAACTGGGTAAGACACAGCCTTTCCAGTGTAGGTTTAGCTCCAAGAGAGGTATTTATTTTAAAAGATAACAAAGGATTGACAGTTGTACTGTCAACAATAAATGCAAAAGGAACATCTCACCCATTACCCATATAGCTTCAGGGAGTGTCTCATCCCAATCCAACATCTGCCCAGGTATTTAGGCAATGACTTCAACAGAGATCAGCACTGCGTAAACATTTCCTGCCTGAGCTGGAACACCACAACCAGACCTAGGGGTGGAATAGAAAGCATAGACTTTGGTTGGTCTACTGTGGTAGTGGAGGGCTACTGAGGTAGAGAGCAGCTGCTTGCAGCCAGCTTTTGCCCAGCCAATTTGGGCAGTGCAGTGTTTGCATGCTGGCAAGGACCTGCAGCAGAAACTGACTTCCCCTATAGGAACCTGGCCTCCAATTGAGCGCTTGCCGCCTTCAAGTTGTGGCTTTGCTTCTGCTGTCCTGCAAGGCACAAAGAAAAGAAGCACACTTGGACAGTCTGCTATGGCCACTTGGGATGGAGTCTGACAAGTGTCCTTAGTATCTAAAAAGAAGCAGGACCCCCACTTGGTATCCTATATCCTATATCCCATAAAAGTTTCCCAAAGAAGTTTCTTTAAAAAAGGGATCTAATACTGCTAATACTCTGGTTTTTTTTCCTTCCACAGCTGAAGACAAAGAACACTGGCACAACAAGCAATAAAGGAAGAAGGGCAGAAAAACAGGAGAGACATGTCCTCATCCAGGCAGAAGCTGCAGAAATGTCTTAAGGAGAAGTCAGCAGACTGGTACTGGGAATATAGAAATATAATGGAATATAATTTCTATTGCAAAGGCTCTGTATGACACTGAGATACACATTTCCTCTGTGACACACAAGAAACAATTTCAGCTGCCTGTGCTCCAATTCCCTTTCTGGAAATGGGGTTGTCTGGTGTTCACTGTTCTACTCATGGCTCATAAGGACCAGTACCACTAGTATTCAGGTCCTTGCCCAGGCCTGGCTAATCTGGCCCTCAGGAGAGGGACATCCCATCACATCGTGGCAGCTAGTAGGCTGTGTTGAACCAGCCTCCACTCCACGAAAAGAGAGCCTGTATCATGCTCAGTGCTCCCGGGGCTGGCCTGAGTAAAGAGGCAAGTACAGAAGGGAGGAGATGGGTGGGCTGGTGCCTGCAGCTCCTCTGCAGCTAGTGGCAAGTGACAGAGATCCAGTTGTGGTTGTTACCCTGGAAGTCAGAGGTGTTACCTGATGGGGTGGGACCCTCTCACCCCTCCTTGTCATGTCTGATGGTGAATGTGAGCAGCCTGACAACCCTAGGCCTCTCTTCCCTATTAGGTTCAAAATGTCGGGTTGTGACTCCCAGTATGCCACATAAATGCACTCTAGAAAATTTGTTATGTATACCTAGAAAACTGTTCACTATGAAACTTCTGTTTCTCAGAGACTCCTCAAATAATACCTTTCTCATTGAGACCCCCCAAGCAATGGGCTCCCCAAGACACCCTAATTTTCTGCTGCAGCTCTGGTTAAACACCCACTCAGCTGCCAAACTGCTCATCACAAATCAGGAAGATTCAGCTGGTCCTGGGCAACCCCCTTGTCAGCACTCAGGCATGTCTTTCCTCATTGCTGCAAAGTGAAGACAAATTATTGAAAAAACATGGGCACACATGGGGGAGGGAGTGGGGGCTTCTGCTGGGTATGAGGTGAATCAGGAGCATGAAGGGAGGATTCAGGGACAAATCAGCAGAGCAGATACTCTGCCAGTGCAAATCAAGGTGGCCTCATTTATTTTGCCTTGCCCTGGCTGGGTTACACCTCCTGTGCCATGTTTCCTGAAATAGGGATCTGCATGTCTGGCTCAATGAGAGCAGGCTGTCCTAGCAGTGTTTAGAAGCTATGTAAGTGGAAAGCATTTTTACACAAGCTAATTTGACATATAGTATTTCAGGAACTTACAATTTATTTTTATGGTTTGTTAAAAAAAATATAAATAAAAGCCCAGCAGAAAAAGAAAATAAAGGAAAAAAAAAAACAAAAACCACTGAGCAAATAAGAACAAGTGTGGGTGGGTTGGTATGTAATACCCCAACCACAGGGCTACAGCAACATTTGGTCCCACTGACCTTTTGGTTTAAATTAAGGTAATTACTCAGGTACTGACAATAGGCTGCTGTGTTACGTCTGTGCATTTACACATAGAGAGGGACGTGAAAAATAATTTGACACATGCCAGTGACTTCAGACTTGATCCAAAGTTTAAGGACATACTGTTCTTATGAGCAAAATTATTAAACCTTGATTAAACTCTAAGATCTATAAAGATGGAAATGTGGAAAGGTAGAAAGAGAAACGTAGGTAGGTAGGTAGGTAGATAGATAGATAGATAGATAGATAGATAGATAGATAGATAGATAGATAGATAGATAGACAGATAATAGATAAACTCTATGTATCTTAAAATAGATATAGTCAAGTAATTTCTGCTGTAATCTCTGTCTGAGGGTAATGGACTTTATACTCAGCAGGTTTTATTTCCCAAGGGTTTTTTTGTCTTAAAGTTTTCTACTAGGAAAATTAAACCTGTATATTTTAAACCACATAATTCAGTGTGACTGACTGTATGTTCTGTCGTTGACCTGGCCCAAAATACTCTCAAGTGCATTTGCATACTGTGATACAATGACTCCTAAGTGTTTGCATTTCTTTCCTGAAATATAACAATTTGTGAACATGAGGAAATGGGGCTACCATTCAGCCTGGGTTGTGTGCCCCCATACAAATATTCTTTGTAATACTGAAGGAACGCAAAAGAAAGCAATGTCTGCTAAAATGAATTAAATTACTCAGAACATTGCCACCTTGAAAAGTCAAATAGCCCATTTGCCTCAGAAATGTCAATAGAAGCGATTTACAGATGTAAATGCTTTAGATTTTCATTCAAATACCCCTCTGTTTTTCAAATGTACAATCAGTGTTTGCAGTAAAACAAATGATGAAGTATGTATTTCATCAAATACAAATTCTCTTTTTTATTCTGCTTTCCTTCTGCATAACATCAAACACACACACACACAGAAAAAGGTAATTTTTCCTAGCTTAAGTTATTAAGTTATAGAGCACATTTGCTATTATGTAAAATCAATTATGTCTCTGACATAGAGAATTCATAACTTACATGCTTACACTGTGCTGATCACCTTTAAATTCATTTCAGAAACTTTTGCTGCTTGAGGTTGAATATTGCATCTGTGCACTGTTACTGTTTGCAATGGCTCATTGAATGCTGTTAAAACAACTTTTCTTTTTACAATTAATGAAACAACTGGGATAAGGCAGAGAAGACCTCCGGTCATAAGGTTTGCAGAATGCAAGAATGATATTAAACTTTGGAATTTAGTACAGCTGAGAGAAAGCCCTGGGAGTTCACTTGCCAAGCACCAAGGTTCACCCCTGAAGCCAGGCTGCCTGTGAACGCTTCTGGTGCTGAGCCATCTGGTCCCAAGGCTCTGTTCATGTTTGCAGTTTCCCACAATAATTTGCACATCCATAATTTGACATCTCTTGTGAAAATAAGGTCAGTATTTCTGTAAAGATTGAGAGTTCATGACTCTTCTCCTTAAGGGTTAAGAGCACCTTCAAATTCAAAACAGGTATTTGGAAATATTCACAAACTCTGGTGCTGTTTAGACTGGAGGATGGAGACTAAACTAAATCCCTTATTTTGATCCCAGTGAGGAATAGGCCTGGTGTCACTTATTGTTCTCCATGGAATAACAGATAATACCAGGGAGAAGTAGAAACTGGAAGGACACCTACAAATCTGAAGGTGAGCAGATGCAGAAAACATTGATGTTCCAAGCAGACAAGCGGAACACTGGATGTAGATGAGGCATTTATGTCTTGCTCACAGTGTTTTCCCAACAGTCTTATCATCCAGATCCTCATCTGAGGGATTTTTTGGGCCAAACCCTCAGCTGATGTGAAGCAGTGCATTTCCATGTCACAAGCCCTAATTTAGCAACAGAAGGGTCACAGAAACCAGAAAATGAGTCCTTCCCTACAGATTGATTAACTGGACTTTAGCTATCCCTCAGCCACATTTCCCCTAACCTATTTCTATATGTCCACTGCATTTTTAGTCAGTTGAAGGCTATGAGACAAAATACATGGTCTAAACTGGTAAATGTATGCATTATCACCGTGCATGATCAGCTGCAGCCCCAGCTGATTGCCTGCTCCTTGAAAACTCATCCCAGAAATATGTGTGGGACTCTCATTTCCATGATGATTCTGACGGTCTCACCTAAAAGTCCAGAAGGCAATGTGAGACCCTGTTGCCACGGAAGTGCCTCCGGCTTTCCCTCTCAATGCCACAGACTGAGCACAGCAAGCAGAAGAATCCAACAAAACAAAGTCAAACAGCTTCCAGCTGTTATTTTAAGCCAGGAGAGGTGATGGAGGGAGGGAGCGGGGGGAATGAACCACTCGGCAAATGCTGGGAAAGCACTTAGTTTTGGCTGATGGCCTCTTGTGGCTGTGGTTTCCACAACATTTCTGTGTTCTGTCTGTGTCAGGATGGAACCAGCCTCCTGAAATAGACTGAACAAGCTAGACTGGAGCTATTTTAATACCTAGAGCTTGTTCCCTTTAGTTTTTTTGAGTGAGGGGATGGAGTGGAATAGGAGAGACAACAAGTAAAGGTGATGTTATTTTAACACATGCAGAGGAGCTGTCAGAGAATAGCAGTTTAGTTGTCTCAGCACACACCCCCATGCAACCCATCGTTACTACGTGCAATGATGCACAGCCTGAGACAGCACCTGCGCAGACCAGAATTAGCTAAGTTTGTGTATGCACACGCACACCTCTCATTGGAAAAGCGTCATAGTTTCCTTCGTGTCACACTGAGAGGGAAAAATGATTTCATGTCTCCAGGCATGTGATGTGCAAGCTGGTCATGGTGGACCTTTCTTACCCAAAATACACACAGATCACTCCCCCATCATGCTTCTGTAACAGCCTGGTCAACATGGTCAAGTCTGGAGAGCAGCTCCTTCCCAGCATCAAATGCTGGAAAGCTGGGAAGGGTGGTAGAATAATGTGCAAAGCAAAGTCTCAAGAACACCACGTTGCTTTTTACACTTGCAGCCAGTTTTGATACTGTCTTTTGCTGCGTGCTAAGAGGATAGGCTTTCAGAAACTTCATCAACAAAAGCAATATAATACAGTATTTTCCCTATGCCTGCCTAGATCCTTGTTTCATAATAGTTCAGACCGCAGTTTCCTCTTAGCTCTTCCCTGATTTTGCAGCAACAAATTGTATGTCTTGAAAATGTCATCTCGGGTTGCCAGTGTTGCCCTTTCAAAGATCAGTGTAGAAGAAGACTTAGAATATTTTCCTACATTTCTTTAAATTATGTGGACATTAAATTTGTCTTGGATTACATTGTATAGGTCTTGTTCATGACACACTGTTCTGAGGGCTCACCCCCATCATGGCAATCATGTACTGTGTTATCCTGATTTATACTGGGCCACTGTGACCTGATATGATGCTACAGAGCAGCATATCAGTTGTACCCCTGACACGACAGCTCCACTTTCTTTAACAGGTGAGAGAAAAACCATACAGCACCTCATATCATCTCCAGGCTGGTCAGAGAACAACTTGCTCCAAAGAGGACATTCCTCAGAAGCTGATAAAGCCCCTTTGGCAGCCTCTTCCTATTGCTAAAGTCCTAGCAAAAAATCTTTTGCTCCCCAGTATCTGGACTGCTCATTGTCTTTACACCCTCTGTGTTGAAGTAAGGTCTGAAACCCTTGTGACACCCCACATTAGAGCAAAGCAGCCTAAAAGGCCATGTGAGGCATTCTGTTGCTTCTTTCAAGGTTAACTCTAATATTTTTTGCCCTTGCAACCAGACCTTCTCAACACAGTCAGCCAATGAGGTCATCTTCTCTCTCAGATGGAAGGAGCTAAAAACATGACACGGGAGATGTCAGCTCCATTGGCTGCTCATCTCAGTACCTGCAGCCAAAACAGAAAGCTTACTCAGGCTGCCAAATAAAAATACCTCTTGTGGGCACATTCCTTGCAGAGTACACAAGAAAGCAAGCTAAGACAGCAAGGGAGGACACAAGCAGTGTCAGACAGAAACGAGAATGGATAGATAGTGGGGAGGGAGGGAGAGAGAGAGAAAAGTGGCAGGAATGGGGGGAAAACCACAGGTGAAGACCTATAAAGATAGACAAGGACCCAAGTGAGATGGGGTACACTGACTTCATTAGCAGTAAATGTCATGGCAGACAACACAACTGTATGATACAGTGCTTTCTTAGGCATGCACAGTGAAATACTATCTCTGTTGAAGACTATGGCCAAAATCCCATTGACTTCAGTAATGCCAGGACAAATGGTGCTGCCCCACGCCTTCCAGCAACCAGCTCTGGCCACAGTCAAAATCCCTCCTGCAATCTGATCCCAGCTCTCCAGTTTCACCCATCACACTGCCAGAACCATACTCAAAGGGGCAGACAGAGGATAGCAATGCAAAATGGCCAATTTGTGGTTTTCCTATTTTCCATGTGTGGCAACAAGCAAAGCAGGCAGCTAAGCACAGAATTTATCCCCTGCGGCCTATTGCCCTTCAGGATGCTCTTCAGTCCCAGCAGAATTTCCTTCTCAGTGTCACTGTCTAGGAAAAAGTAGCAACTCCTAACTACTACAAAGAGTAGCTATAAGGTTCCAGTTTGCTCAGAGCTTCATGCAAAATCACTGAGAATATTTCCTCTGCCTTTGGAAAGCGAAGTGTGCAGTGATGTCAGACTGTGTAAAGTTGCAAACATATTGCAGCCAGCAGAACAAGCTCTTACAACAGGGTGGACTGCAAGATCCTGCTCTGTCTTCTTTGTCCCCATGATTTGATGGTGCAGTGATCAAACCTATGCAATGTGGCAATGCATAAAACTTTAAATGTTTTATGCATTTTTTCAGGCTCCTTGTGGTATAGATCCCCCAGCACAGGACAGGCTATCCCCAGGACAGTGGAGATCTTGGCCTTTCTTCCCTGGACTCCCACATTACACCCAACTAAGTCAGAGGTCACAGTCATTATCTTCAAAGTGTCCCAGTGCAAAGGCTGGGATAACAGCAGGACCAGCTATCACTTGAGATCAACATCATGGCTGACAGCTTGACTTCCTCAGCATTTGGGAAATCTCAACAGCAAGATGAATCTTCCTCTAGTTGGCTAGAACAGATGTGGGTTCATCCATGGAGTGTGAGCTTCTACAAGAAGTCACCACATGTCTTTCTGCTCCAAGTGTGTTGAAATTTCTACAAAGGACCTATTTAATCCTTCAAAAATACAAATGAAAAGTGAAAGGGAAAATAACACCCCCTCCCCCCACTTCAGCGTAGCAAGACATTCCACCTTTCCTTTGACACCCATACATGTCCTCATGCTGCTCAGGTGTTCAGAAACAGGATGAAGAAGGGATTGTAAGAATC
Source organism: Parus major (assembly GCF_001522545.3). Classification (NCBI taxonomy): domain Eukaryota; kingdom Metazoa; phylum Chordata; class Aves; order Passeriformes; family Paridae; genus Parus; species Parus major. The sequence continues at coordinate 32,466,177 of NC_031770.1, forward strand.
CCTCCTCAAAACTACCTCAAAGCTTCTCACCATGGTAGGGAAATAGGAATTTTGTTTCCCTGAAACTAACTGCACAAACAAATGGGTGAGAGGAGTTCACCTTGCTGCTCTTTCTGCATCTGGAATGCTGGAAAAAACATGCTTTCCAACTTTTTTCAACAGCTTCCGACCCCAGCATCCCAAATCTACCCTTAGCAACATGAACATCAGCCAGAGATTTTTGTGCTGTGGCACTGACAAGGTATGTAATAGCTTAGGATAATTTTGGTGCCTCTGCAAACCAGCTGCCCCAAGTATTTGTCTGTTTTGTCAATGTTTAGTGTGAGTCATATCTTCTATGGGGAAGGGGAAGGAGAAGGGGAAGGGGAAGGGGAA
>NC_031770.1:32466802-32526772 GCF_001522545.3 Parus major
GGGGAAGGGGAAGGGGAAGGGGAAGGGGAAGGGGAAGGGGAAGGGGAAGGTATATAACAAAGGAAGATCAAGCACTGTTTTATTCCCATGTGGCTCAGGCATTTTTGTTTCAGTAGATGCACATGTGCTCACCCCCAGTAATCTGTTTACTCAAATGCCATCATGGACATAAGCAGCATAAACTTTGCCTAAGCACGAACACCTGTCACCTTGTGAGGCACATGTGCTCAGAACCAGGTGCGTGTCACTTTAGTAATGATGGAGGTTATGACTTTGACTTGGCCATAAAAGGAAGGAGGGGGATGGACCCAGGAAAGATATGGACACTGCAGCAGGTACTGGAAATTGTTCTTGGCTCCTAGCAGCATTGTTTGATCTGTTCCATGGGTCATGTGCCAGCCAGCCGACTTGCTACGTGTGTTTAAACACCTCCTGCATGTCTGAATTCTCCCTGCCAGCTGGCTGCTTTAACTCCTTCAGCTGCCCTTACTGCCAGGAGTCAGTCAGTACTGGAAGCAGCAGAATAAAACACATCAGGGTTGAAAAGTAGCATAGGGCTTGACTTAAGTCAAGATGAAGTTTGGGGTGACAAAGGAAATGGAGAATTTGCTGAGACCCTTGAATTTTTGATTTATGTTGATAAAAGATCATGACCATCATCCTCCTGAGATGTTTCCTAACATGTTTAATGGAAAATTAGCCAGAAGAGCTTCTGCTCTCTCAAGCTTTGATAACTTGCCATAGAACGAAGAGACAAAAGCAGCAGCAGCAGCATACGGCACAACCTGATAACAGGAATAACTGTCAGAGACAGGTGCACAGACTTGTCATGCCATGCATCTTCAGTTGCATGCGCCCTCACAAAAAACAAATATTAAGCCTAGAAAGCCTGGAAAAGTGATACTGTTCACTGAAGCTCATGACAAACCTGTGATGCTGACCCCCTCTCCTCCTTACCCCACCATCACACCATCACCTGACAGCTGTTAAAGCACATCTCTGCATTAGTGCTGTAGGTCCCCTACAGCACTTAACAGGTTTAAATGGGAACCCAGGCAGATCATTGCCTGAGGAAAGTTTTCTAGGACTCCTACCTTTCTGTGAATCCTTTTGGAAAAAATATTCACTAAAAGACTTGTTGCCTCAGTTACATACTGAAGCTTTATACCAGCAACCCCTATCTCTGTTTGCCTCTTCTGCTGTGCTGATCCAAATTCTCAGGTCATTGGTAGATATCCAGAGTCATTCCCTGGGGTTTATTCCAGGCTGTCAGCAGCACTGCTGAAAGCTGAGTGCACCCTCCTATTTCCCACCCCTTCACCCAGGATGGCAGGCTGGCTGTGAAGTGTTCTGTGACATCTCACACTTCAGGCATTGTATTGGTATTTGTCATGTTGCAGCATGAGGAGACCCAGCTGGCATCCTGAGAATTTCAAACAGCATCCATGAAGACCTATTTGTTCTGTCTTGTATTCTCCTGTATTGGTGATCTGTTGTCCTTTTAAGCAGTTCAATAAAAATTAGGGCAGAATCCCAGTCATGTCAAATCAGCTTAGAAAATCCCAGAGAATGGGAATGAAGGAGGGATAGGGACATCCTTCCACTCAGCAAACAGACCTGGGGCCACCATGATCACACTGTGTCTGGAGACCATCCATAACATGAGGAAACCATTACAAGCTACTTTGATGGTAAAATGGCAACACATTTTCACTGGTGTTTTCACAGGCCAAATGGTTTTTACATTGCTTACAGGGAGGCTGTTTCCTTCCATGGTGCCACTGAAGTCAGGAGAGTTACAGTGATGCAGAAATTGCAGCAGTTGAAAGCAGAATAAGCTGCAATTTTCCAGCAACAGCGGGAAGGGAAGCCTTTTGCCTTTCAGCAGCTCGATAAAGAGTCCCAGGGAGGCAGACTCTCCTCTTCACTCATATTCCATGGACCAGCCAAGCAGGTTATTCAGGCTCTCAGACAGAATGGGAACTCATGCTAACGATGTTATGGGCTTGTTCCTGTGATGGCTACTCTTTCTTCAAGAAGGGATGCATTAGTATGTGCAACTGGACTGAAAAGTGAAGTGGAGAAGAGGAAAGCAATGACATGGAGCCCCCCACCTCCACTTGTGTAGAATATGGTAGAATATGCTGCTAATGCTACCTTTGACACAAGTCTCAAGCACGGATGTCAACACATATCCTTGCCTTGTTTCTCTGCATTTGTCTCTGCCCCAGAAACAGTACACTTGCCAGGGGGCCTTGCAGAATCTGTGTCTTGTTTGCTCTTAGTTGAATTTATACTATTTTACAACAGCAGCTGCAGATGCCAAGTAGCAGCTCAGCCCCCAGTTAACGGGATCAGTGAGCACTGCTGGTTCCATTGGGGTGGAAGATCAGTATCCAACCCATTGCCTGGGGGTTCTTGTGCATAGAGGTAAGGGAACACACATCACTGCCACCTTCACCACCTTCATCTTCTCATAGACAAGCAGCAACAGATTCTTCAGGTATCTGTCACCTCCAGGCCAGCTCCCTCTATCAAGGTGTTTGTCATGTTGCAGCTATCCTGTCCCTCTTATCAAAGGCAATGCTATGTCCTCCCCAAAGCATTTGTCTCAAAAAGTAGATCCTAGCTGCTAGGTACTCAGCCATGAGCAGAAGTCCTGTCAACTTTGACATGCAGCCTTTTCCATTATATCTTTCTGAAATTATAGACATCTGCATGGAATTTTCTGCCAGCAGAGAATAGTACTAAACTTCTCTAGGACTGAAAACATCACAGGACAATGAAGGAATCAGGCCCAGCTGGCATCGGCTTATGAAAGACAGGTCCTGCTTGACCATCATGACCTTTTGTGACAGGGTGACCCTCTTAGAGGATGAAGGAAAGGCAGTGGATGTATCTACCTGGACTTAACTAAAGACTTTTATGCCAATTCCCCAGCATTCTCCAGGAGAAGCTGGCTGCTCATGGCTGGGATTGGTGCACTCTTCACTGGGCAAAAAATTGTCTGGATGGCCAAGCCCAGAGGTGAGTGCAGTCCCATCCAACTGGTGGCTGGTCACAAGTGGTGTTACCCAGTGCTCAGTGTTGAAGACACTTTTTAAATCTTTATCCATGATCTGGATGAGGGGATCAGAGGCACCCTCAATCAGTTTGCAGACACACCAATTTGGGTTGGAGTATCAACCTTCTGGAGTGTAGGAAAGCCCTGCAGAAAGATCTGGACAGGCTGGATTGATGGGCTGAGACCAGTTCTATGAGGATCAACAACATGAAGTTCTGGGTCCTGCTCTTGGGTCACAACAACCCCTTGCAGCACTACAGGCTGGGGCAGAGCGGCTGGAAAGCTGCCCAGCAGAGAAGGACCTGGGAGTGCTGGCTGACAGTGACTAAACATGAGCCAGTATCTGCCCAGGGGGCCAAGAAAGCCGATGGCATCCTGGCCTATATCACTAATAGTGTGGCCAGCAGGACCAGGGCAATGATTGTTCTCCTGTGCTTGGCACTGGTGAGGCCTCACCTTCAATCCAGTGCTCAGTTCTGGCCCTTCATTACAGGAAAAGACATTGAGGTGCTGGAGCATGTCCAAGGGCAATGGAGTTGGTGGAGAGTCTGGTGCACAGGTCTTATGAGGAGCAGCTGAGGGAGCTGGGGGTGTTTAATCTGAAGAAAAGGAAATTCAGAGGGGACTTCATTGTTGTCTACAACTACCTGAAATGAAGTTGTAGCCACATGGATGTTGGTCTCTTCTCCCAGGTAACAATTGACATGATGAGATGAAACAGCATCCAATTGTGCCTGGAGAGGTATAGATTCAATACTTAAACTGGAAATTTCTTCACCAAAAGGGTTGTCAAGCATTGCCCAGTGAAGAGGTTGAGCCACCAACCCTAAGAATTTTGGGTATCCGAGAACAGAGCAGAGCAGTGGAAATAATCTTTTGCATCCAGTCCTCTGTTGTGGCAAACAACCACGACACACGAATGTACTCAAAAGCACCTTTGTAAAGTGAGGCTGCCAGGTGCAGTCTGTCAAAGCACCTTCCTGGTGACAGGGCACAGCCACTTAACCATCAGTATAGCAGCAGAGCAAATCAGGCAGCTATCTTCAGTAACCAAGATGGATTTGTGACACCAGCACTATTCTCAGTAAGTGTCTGAGTAAATATCTGAAACATCACATGGGGACTGATTTTACCATGGATAAATTGCTCTTACAAAATTTTAGCTTTAAAAACAAGAGGAACTTCTATCCTCATTAAATTTTCATGATCTGGACCCATGTGCTACTTTTAGAAGAGACAAAAAGTGTTCCTTTGCTCAAGTTTTCTACAGTCTCCACACATGCCAATTAAAAAAAAAAACAAACCAAAAAATAGAAAATAGAGTTTTTTGTTGAGGAAGACAAAGGAGCAGACAATTCATCATCAAGATCTGAGAGTTTGATTACCATATCAAAGTCACTTTAGGCTTGACAGTTACCCTTCTTAACTGGGAGCAGCCTGAAAGGAATTACAAAGCAAAATAAAATATTTGAAATGCTTATTCCTATTGTTACACTGCTCTGTCTAACTATTCTGGGAAACCTGATGTTGGTTATAAATTTCTTCCCTGTGCCAAGTCAACCCAGCAATAATGAAATGCTCCTGACTTACTCTGGGCCCTTGGCCTCCTGGCAGCTATTATTCCTTCCTATCTATGCCTGTAGCTCTGTGGTGCTTTGAAACTGGTGCATGTTCATAGAGGGCTGCAGCCTGTTAGGAAGACATCTGCTCACATGCAGGCTTCTCACCCATTTGCCACCCACTCATGGAACCCCTGGGCTGAGTATCCCAGGTGTCCTCATCCCTGGCAGCCAGGACACATCTTCTCTGCTGCCTCTGTCTTGTCCTTTCCCACATCTCATCCCTCTCCAGCCTGCCTGACCTCCTGGGTCGCCACACCCAGACCTAAGTGAATGTTCAGGTGAACACTTGGGTCCAAGCCAGCGAGACCATTGCTATGTTTTTATGTGCTGTGTACAATCCAATAGGTCTTTTTGTTCTTTAATGTGAACATAACTTCACCAGAAACTCAAATACATCTAACTTGTCGAGCGATGACAGATCTCCCAAGACAAAGTGCCTCCTGCCCTGAATGCTTGCACAGCCTGGCCCTGAATTGCATGTTTGTATGTTTGTGACCGTATGTTTGTCGAGATCACATGTGGCCCTATGACTTCATCATCAAGAATATTCCCAAGCATTAGGGAAAACTATTGCATTTGGGGAATAACAAAACACCCACAACCCTCTACAAACACCATCACTGATGGGAACTTCAGCAGCCAAGCAGACCATCATGCTCCCTGCCCCACGTGCCCCAGCATGCCTAAAACACCATCCAGAACATGAGCAGCTCCACATGTGTGCATCTGCGCCCTATGGACTCTGTCTGGAAGCCCTGAACAGCTGCATGATCTGCCTGCCTTGGAGGAGGTGGTGTTCAGAGTGCCTGCGGAGCAAGTATCTGTCACTGTGAGGCATCCTTCTGTCACAGGGGCTGCCAGAAGGTGTCACAACAGATTGGAAAGGTACAGTACACCATCTTCCTCAATTATCACTTGCAGCGAGCCTGAGTCAGTGACCGAGGTGATATGGGTGCCCTATGTTACCAAGCAGCAGCTGGCTCCCTAACATGTATGACAACAATCAGAACAGCAGTGTGCAGACCCCCTGAGAAATATACCCAGGTCTCCTTCATTCCTACAGTAAAGATCACCTTCTCCTTGCCAACAATGTCCAATCGAGCACAGGGCTCTCTTTGTCCTGTGTCTGCACTCTGCATGAAGGAAACTCAGTGTGGCTTCAGCTTGAGATCCTGAAAGCTTCAAGACTCATACAAGCTAGTGCCAAATACTTCTTTGTGAAAACCAAACCCTTTGTGTTTGGGGTGTGAACAGCTTTTGAAAATTCTTGCTACATATCAATGTGGGTTTTGTTTGGTAGATAAATACATATACAAGGAGAATGGTCCCATCTGTAGCCTTCAGACAGTAACAAGCTACCCAATGTCCTGTTGGAAAGTTCTCAAAAGTGATGTTATTATGGGTGGGATAAAAGTCTCCAGAGACAAGTCCTGAACCCTCATCTCTGACTAGGTACGTCTTTCAGAACAAAAATAATACTAACTTTTCTTTAGACAAGACTAGCAGTCATTCCCATAGAAATCTGGAATAGATGTTTCAAGTCAGCAGAGAGGGAAGCGGCTTTTGGGTTGACCTATGTCATACCTGTATGGCTGCACGTCACCAATGCTACAAACTGGCAGGGCTGTCAGTGCTGCACTTGCACCCTGGATTCTGGTTCTCAGCTGTATCCCCTTCGCCTCCAGCCCAAGCAGCGCACGCAGCTGCTCGGATTTTCTTTTTAGTAACAGAGCATGCCCAAAGCTCGTTAGCAATCCCTTGAGATCGAGTATGTAATCAATCAATGATGTAACATTGAGTATCTGCAGAAAGGGAGTGTGTGGCAGGTCTGTAGGTGCCCTAAGGACTGCACACACTCTTGGACAGTCTTGCCTCAGCGCACGGTGCAGTGTAGTTGTCACCTCCAGTGTATGCTGTTAGGTCCACCTACTCTGCCTGGATTTTGTGTGGTTGAGTGACTTCGAGTTTTTTTTCATAGCTCAGGATGTTTCCTGTGTGTTCCCTCTGCTGGTATGTTGTTAGAAGGGTCAGACATTAATTTCTGTGGTTTTGTAATTGATGTGCCCACACCTGAAGGTCACAACAACAATTTGCACCAGGAAAAATGGAACACTCAGAGGAAAGCCTTGCTCATTTTCTGCACCACAAGGGGAGTCTCTAGACCCTGCACATGACTCAGACATGGTCCACAGCAACTGCAGGATTCTGGCACGAGCCTGGTGATTTTGTAGGACTGCCTATTGTACTCTAATCACCTGCTCTCATGGGCAGCTGCGCCAGTGTGACAGGTTTTCCTGCCTCTTCAAAACACAACACTGGCCGATGGATATGGGCAGAACATACTGTTTACATTTTTCTGCATGGCAGACATGTCCTGTTTTTCTGTGGGAAACTGCTGCCTGGGAGGAAGTAGTGACTTCCTTGTACATCCTGTGTGTTACCTTTTCATTCCATCTTCACTCTAAATCTCAGAACTGAGATTTTACAATTGACCAAAAGGCTTTGAAATTCATGCTCCCAGCACCTTCTGCAAGAACTGCAAGCTAAAATGCTCCTTAATGCTTCTAACATGCTTGGTTGCTTCAAAGCATGCTTCAGAGTGGGGATTATATGTGACAGCAGTGACCAGAAAAGCCAGTGTTGGCAGTAGGCACAACCCAAAGAATTGTTCACCCAACTTTGAGTAAAGCAGGTCTCAAGAAGAAGAAATCCTAACATGTATGTGCAGCCTGTCAACACCCAGAGGGTCCAGCAAGCCTCATCACCAGGGGCTCATTGGACCTGGTCATTTCCTTGTCGATCACTGAACTTCGGAGTGAGGCCCAAAGGAAGGCACAAAGCAACATGGCAACTTTAGCCTCTGTCTGCTCACCAGGGTCAGTAAATCAACGTGCTGCAGTGGCAGTACCAGAAGCAAACCAAGAGGCCTCTTAGCCTGCTGCCAAATACATGGTGGTAAATAAAATTACTCCAGCCCAAAAGTCAGCTTCATTTGCTCGGAGATTTTATGCTGATGCCAGGAAGCATGGCACAGGAGATGGAAAGTTCCTCCACATCCCTCAGGAAAGCCCCATCTTTCTAGACTACTTCCTGAGCTTCTCTGGGCCTCTATATGAGTGCATAGAATGGCTACCTGAGTAAAGAAGTTGTAGAGCATGGTGCTTTTACAACATCAAGGACACACAAATGCATACAAAGTTTATGGGTATCTTTCTAATGATCTGGTGTTTTCCTGCACCAAATGGAATGTGGAGGGGGAATCAGCAGTCCTCTGGGGATTGCACAGACAGGGAGTTTCACTCATTTGGCATCTGTAAGGATGCAAAATGAGTGTGATTGTATCAATAGAGGGTCTAATTAATGTTTTGTCTGCCAGACAGAACCTTTCTGAAACTGAAAAGAGAGACCTGGGAACTCCAAAAGGCAAGGATGATACAGGGTGACAGCTGGAGAGAGAAAAATCCACTGTAAATTCAGAAAAATTGACTGTAGACCTGATTTGTACAAAAATTGCACACATCCACTACCTGTCTCCAGCCAAGGAATGTGAAATTGTATGGGTTAGGGTTAGGCTCACCCAGCCTGATCCTCAGTTCTCACAGGCACTACATTTCAGGAATATATTGAATTCCATCTTCAAAGTGGCTTGGTATTTACTTGGAGGTCTGTTTCAGAGCCCAGTTGCTGAACACAATCCCTCCAGGGTTATGGCATGTTTAGCAGAGCTTACGAGCCTCATTGAAAAAGTGATTGCAGAAGTGGAGCTTTGGCTAGAGGTTGGAGAATGTCAAAAATATTGAGCTTCCTTTGAATTTCCCTCCAAATTTGCCATCATGCCATCACGTGCATCACCTTCATGCCTCTTAAGATGGAAAAGGCAGCATGCATGCTTCAGTAGCTACCCAGTGTTTATTTATTTTTTTATGACCCATTTGCCTTAAAATTATCTTGGTCTATTCCCAGTCTCCACAGATCAGCCTTAAAGTTGTCATGTAAGTCACAGATCTCCTCATTCTATACACACAGACAGGGAGCAATAAAGAAGCTATAAAAAGAAATTTTGCACTTTTTCAGCTTGTCATCTAAGTGTAATTGGTTGTTCTTTACACAAGGAAGAAGTTAACCTCTTGCCTATGTTATTTGCATGGAAGAAGTGAAGCTAGATTGGGTTTTAAGGTGGAAAATTCCTGCAAAAGCAAGAAGTGAATGGCACAGAAAGGGCTATTGGCCCAGCTGTCAGGTCTTGGTTTCACCCTGCTTCACCCCTGCACGGAAAGGAAAAACATGTCTCCTCTCTATGGTGGCTGGGCGGACGAAAGAATTCCGAGCAGCAGGGACCCTGATTTACAGCCCAGCTGCCCTCACTCAGAGGACATGATCAAAGCATCCTGCAAACCCCCACTGAAGAGATGGGAAGAAACGGCCGACTGGCCATCTGCTTGGCATGTTCAGCTCTAGCATGAGGCCAAGGCAAGTGCTTTGTTTTCATGGACCAGAGCTTCTCACAGTGGCTGCTGAGAGGAAGTGGCTGAAAACTATTTCTCAATTAAGTTGTGGAACCAGTAGGTGGGATGTTCCATGCAGGCCAAAAGCCCGTAATCTCGTCTAGAGATGACTTTTGTTAAAAAAGAAAAGGGGTTGTGACGTCCTGTCCACAAATTTCCTGGTGTACCCTGGAGGAGGTCATGACCCCTGAAAACTTGTGCCACTCTCCCACTGAGGAATGATGCAGCCATCTGGAGACCCAGTTACCAGAACATGAGCAGGTCCCCAACAAGAGGTATAAAAGAGCAACATGGGATGCTGCTCTCTGTGTTGAACACAGCACCAGGCCAAGGCCCTCTGTGGTCATGGGATAAATGTGTACAATGTCACAAGTCACAAGCCCAGGCTGAGCTCAGAGCAGAGATGACTGTCGTCTCCTCAGGCCTTCACTGCAGCATGGAGTGTGAGGCGTCTCCAGAAACATGGCCTGACAGGGACAGTCAGTTTATCATCCTGGAGAAATGGCATAGGGCATAGGGCATGCCTGGTGCTGTGCTATTTCTGGAACATAAGGCCAAAGGGGTTCCTTGAGATTTGAGGGCAGGGCTTGCACATATGTATACTGCCGACCTGAATTCCATGGCATGATGCCACAGACCCCTCACATACACTGATGATGGCTGGGTCACCAGACCTGGCTCACCTCTTGATGCCTGCTTGGAAAAGGAAGGGTACCCATAGTAAGCAGGTAAGAAAACTGGCTGAAGAGACTCTTGTGAGAGCAATCCCATCCCCTCCCTGCAACTCCAGTAGCACTTACTCCACCACAACATGGTGTTGTGTGTGCAGGATTATTTGATCTTTGGGACTGTCTTTAGGGGAAAAGCAAAGAAGGGCCTTAGTGGAAATGTCACGCAGCTTGCTACCAAAGGGGCAGCTCCGGGACAGCCTCAGGAGGTGCTGCTCTGTGGCTGGCGTGGCCACAGAGCATGTGGGCTGCACAAGGATTCTAGGTCCTCCCACCTGGGGAAGGCTGCAAAGGAAGCTGATTAATGCCTAGAGGGGTGACTGTCCTTCCCTTATGAACCTGGAGAAGGGGTGGGTAGCAGAGAAAGGCACTGTGATTTGGGAACATATTTATATTGGCTATGGGAAATAAGGAATCCTTGAGTCCCTAAAATGACAGACCTGGGCAGAAGGGATGTGCAGAAGACAGTCACTGGGGCATATGTGGTATGGAGGTGGGCTTTATGGACAGGGGTTCCGTAACTTTATGGGCAGCTTCCACTTGGGTCAGTCATACAAACCCAGCTGTGATTCCTCAGACTCACGAGTTGGAAAATACAGCAAAACATGAAATTCCACCTCCAGCATGTTTATTCCTTCAGTTCCTCCAGCCACTTCCTCACCCTACTGTCTTAGCTCTAATTCTTTGGGTTTACATCACACTGCCTACCAGGGGGACTAACTCTTGGTCTATCCAGGAGATTGCTTCTTTAGGCTTGCTCTCACCATTGGAGTCACACCCCGAGGCCCAAGCCACCTGCATGGCCCCCTTCCCTCACACTACTGCCAGCCTGAAGGAAGTGGTTTAAACCTGACATCCACACCTGGTCTTGACCTCTGGTGTTGTTACTATTTCCAGTTTTATTCAGCATGGCTTCCTGGATAAACAGATGAATTTTCCTCTCCTGACCCTTCATAAATATTATTTCAAGGGTGCCTTTGAAATTGTACAAACACCTGTTTTCCACTTTCACACAATATTTTTACAGTCCTTCATTATGTAGATGGGTTTTTTTAGTCCCTGCCCGAGTTAACATTCCTCTCCAGTGGCTCTCACTTCTGTTTACACATAAGAAACATGTGCCTTTTAGCCACATCCCTGAATTTCTTGCATCCCAAATAATTTCACTGTATTTCAGTCACAGCAATGACTGAGGGATTCTTACAGCATTGGAGGCCTGTAACTTCCTCACAGAGATATCAAGGATGCTATCAAAAAGGCCCAGCCTGACAATAATTTCTTCCTTGAAGAACTACAATGCTAAATTTGGATGTCTTACGTTACTGTAGAATATGGGCAAGTGAGGGAAAACCTGCCCTTATGTGCCTTAAAGCTAGTATTTTTTCCTAATTGTGTGTTTTGGTGCAAGCAAAAGGTATACTTTCTCCCCATGACACTTTATTTGTTTATATTATCTACTACAGATATAACACAAATATGGAAGACTGTAAATGTGAAGGGCTGGGGTGAGGCAGCAGAAGCAGTCACCCCATCTGTATTTCAGAATTTAGTGCAACCATAAAAACCATTCCTGATAAAATACTAGAAGGAAAATCAGCAATGAATGCATCATCACCATCATAAAGGCACTGAGAAGACAACCACAAACAACCACAAAGAGGAGTCTTGGAGGCCTCCAGATTTTGCCAATTTACCGCTACCGCTCCTTTTTTTTCCTTACTTATTAGCTGCCACCCATCTTGAGTAACATCTCTGAAGCAAGCCCTGGAGAAGCGTGGTAGCCAGAGGCTGTTTTTCCTCTGTTCTCATCTTCTGCTTGAAGACCTTTGCTCCCTCAGCAAATCCTAACAAACTTATATGGCACTTGAATGAACAGCTTAACTGTAAACACAGAGCAGGACCAAAGGTGAGATAAACAAGAGCCCAGCAGCTCTCAATGATCCGGGAACAAGGGGCAGAGTTGACGTTCAAGAATTGGACTGAGACTTCTGTTTGCTTGCCCCTGAGATCACAGGATGTTGTTTTGAGGACCTTTTCCATGGGGTTCCTGTAGGAAATTCATTACCTCTTAAAAGCAAAGTGAAAGAGAAGAACAAAATGAACTCCATAGCTCAGACCATTGACTGACCCTTTGACATGCTCACCCACTGCCTGGTCATCCATCAGACAGACCTCACTAGCAGCAATGGGGTCCTCCTGCAGTTTATGCTCCCGGTTTGCACAACACAGAGAGCTGAGGAGAATCAGTGGAAATACACATAGATAACCACTGTTTTTCTAGGAGCAGACTTGCATTGCTTTTGGCAACATTTGACATAGCCATCTTCAAAACACTTGCCCTGGACCAGGAACATGAAAAAGCTCAGCAGGATTGCACTAAGAGGGTGTCTTGTTCCTTGAAGAGAAGACTGGTATTAGTTACTGCTTCCTAACAGCCAGCACTCTCTATGAGACCTCAGATCATCTGCCTTCCCCCAACACCTCCAGGAATGCATGTGGCTTCATGATGCAGGGAAGAGGGTGCCAAGAGCCAAGCTGCAAGGCCAGGTGATATGTGCTTGGAGTGCTGTGCTGCACCTGTCTGCAGATGTGCCAGCAGCATGGTGGTGAAGATGCTTCTGCATTGTGTTATTTACCTCCATACCCCACCCAGCATGGCTACACCTGAAACCAGTGTCTTCAGACAGAGCAGGCTGAAGTGTTTTTAAACGCAGCTTTTTGCCCTAAAAGATTTTTATATTAAATGCATTGTTTTTAATAAACAGATACGAATATCGGTGGAAATTCCCCTGGCAAAATATGTCAATATGGGCATCTTCTTTATTGTTCAGAAATACATATTCATAAATTCTAAAAAAAAATCTAAATTTTATTGCAGTTCTCATTGTAATGCTTTTTAACTTACTGAGAACCCCAGCATGCACAGCACCATATGAAATACTTGAAATATTGCTGGTTTATTTCCTTTCTTAAATCATGATGGACAGCTGCTATTTAGTACCAATTAAAACACCTTATCTTTTTTTCACAGATCAAAGTGTCTCCTGTTTGTTTTGTAATGAAGCAGTGTGACACTTTCTTTTTGTCAGACTGTTTCATTACAAACAAAAGTCACTTTGATCTGTAGAGAAAGATAAGTTGTTTTTTTAAATTAGTACTATATAACAGCTGCCTTGAATTGTGCTTAAAAATAGAAGAATGGAAGGCTTCAAATTTTTTGTCATATCATGCATTAAAACTTTGTCCTAAAACAGGCAGCAAGCATTGTAAAACACAAAAAGGACATGAATTAGGACTTTTAACTGATGCTTTGAAATTCCAAGATGTAAATGAAATACAAAATGTAATTCCCCAAATCCCCAAACTGGAAACACTATGAGAATCAATTCTGTAAGAAAGTAATAATTAAAAAAAAAATGTATTTGATATGCAATATATTTCAGAATTACTCTTCACACGAAAAAGTTGAGGGTCTTACCCTGAAAATCAGCAGACAAGGGGCTAAGAAGAAAATCATTAATTTTTTTACATGTTAGGACAACCCACAGCCTCGGTGTTCCCCTGTCTCCACTTCTAGACACTGAAATAGCCACATCTGTTAGATTCGTATCTGCTGCTCTGTGTGAACATTGCCTTGAGCAGCAGTCCCATTCTTGACTGGCACCTGATCATACTGCAGATGAAGGGTAATAAAGCATCTTTTGGCAAAGAGACAGCACTTCTTTCCTGTTGCACCCACATTTTGAATCAGCCTTTCCAGAGATGACTGCCCACAAATTTATTGCCCCTAACTCCAGGTCAGGCACCAGCTTCAAATATCAGAAGCTTTGGTTCTCTGCACTAGTTCTGTACCAAATTTTGGGCCAAAGCCAGACTTCCAGCCCTTCTCTCCAGACCAACTTGCAGTCTGGATGCTGGCTATCTACAGGAACTGTTTCATGCTATCTGGTGGTGGCTGCTCACAGCAGCAGTGATTCACCCCAGAACTTTCTGTCTCAAGGGAATACCGATGTCTGCAGCAGATGGGCATCTTCTCTGCAGATGACTCCTACCCATGGAGCTTGCTGCTGCAAGGAACCAGAGGAAAGACTCCCAGCTTTCCCATCTCCCAAGGCGAGAGGCATGTCTCATTTCAGCCAACTCATGAGAGCAACACCACACATACCAAATACAGCCCTCACTGCTGTGGGCACTGAAGAAGGTGGTCTATCCCACTGATGCAGAGATCCCAATCACAGCTAAAGGACCTGCTCCAGAGAAAAAGCTGCAGGGTAACAGGAGGGATGGCAAGGGAAAGCGGCAGCATCCCTGCCAGCAGCACATCTCCACCAGCAGCCAGCACCACATGCTTCATGGGAGGTAGTAAAACCCTCGTAGTGGACAGTTATGCAATAAGCTTCCTCGTCTAGCTCGCAGCAATTATTGTCATGCAAAATGAAGATTTATATCCCATGTAGGTTTTTAGCCCAGCTGGTGTAGGGGTGGATGATATTTTTATTGCTTCTGTATAGAAAATGTGAGAGTAATGTCTTCCCAAGCTCTTGGCCCCAGTTGTGCTTTCACACAGCAAATTCCACAGGTTACATACTGTGTAATGCAGTGTGTTCCGTTATTAGTATTTCAGGTACAGTATTTTAAGTCATGATCGTTTTCGTTCTCATTCTGGTATTTTAATAAAGAATAAATGCTGGGATTTTATGTGCCTTCTCCCTGCCAATATTCTTTTCATTCCCATGTCACATCTCTCTCGCTAAATTAATAGTTGTAAACCTTTCTTCATTAAATCCTTTTAGGTCTTATAATAATTTATATCAACTATCTTTAGACATCTTCTATTTCTGATATATCCTCAGAAAAGTGACAAAATCTGGGTACATATTTTCTATTGTAGATATAATTTCAATTCATAGGAAGGTATCATAATACAGTATTTTCAGTGCTAGCTATTGTGATTTCTACCACTTAAGGAGCCTGAAAAGGGCATTGATGTTTTCCTGAGTAAGAAATAAATAATTTAGGACCTGTCATGTTACATAAGTCGCTTAAATTGATTTTTCATATTGCATTACCTTGTACCTACCCCTGCTGAAATTAAACTGCCAGCTGCCTATTCTGGAGATCCTCACGCCCTCCTCTTTTTGAGCGCTCTCAGCAACACCAATACCCAGGGCCCAGGCAGGAGCAGCAGATGCCACACAGCTCTCTCGCAAGTCTTGTGTGGTGGGTAACATACCCACCATCCTCCACCCACTGCTGAGTGTTGCTGCTACACCACAGACAGGACTGCAGAGAAGGTGATGTGAGCCTTCAAAGAATGGCTACTGTCTGAGGGGCTAAATACTTACCTCTGCATGCCCACAAGACTCCTCAGGCACTTTTCATCCAGCTTTCTTCTTAACACCTGCTCAATACTAGCCAGAACTTTTCTTTCAGTCCTCTCTCCTGCAAGCCTTGGTGATTCCTGAACAAGGTAACACCTTGCCTTGGGATGAATACCTATCTCTTAGAAAGACAGCCAGTCCCAAGTTGAGAGCACAAGGCTCAGTGATCGCATTCCATTGGTGTGTATTTCTCCATGGATCAAACTAGAATTTGGCACATGAACCTAGCTCCATACACCATCTCTCACCTGATGCAGTTGCTTGTGGGAATATCCATCTCTTTATGATTGCAGCTGGTTTTTAATTGTGATCAGTGACTCAGCACAGGCTGGAGGAGGTGCATCAGTAAAGCTGAGAACAATGGAAAGTGATTTGGCTGAATCTGGATCAGGAAAGCTCCATACATTCTCTACAGTGACAAAGAAGAACAGAGTTTGGAAGTCAGTTGGCAAGGACTTACAGCTCTTCAAGATTTATTTCTTGGTACAGACTCTTGGTGCCTTGAAAGGGGCATCATTAGAGCTGTTTATGTAGAATTGTCTAAAGTCTCAGTTATAAATCAGCATTGCTCCAGTTAATTCAATGAAACTGACAACTGACACCAGATAAGCATATAGTTTGTAATGCAGTCTTGAATTCAACCAGATCACCTTTTCTCATAAATACCTGCCTGGTAATTTTCCCTCCAGGAGCCCTGCAGACCTTTTCTCCTGGAATCCAGCAGACTCCATGTCCTTGCTGTCTCTCTGGGCACAAAGTAACATCTGAGTGTTAGCTTCATTAAAAAAAAAAACAAACACAAAACAACAAAAAAAAACACCCATGGGGTTTTTTTTTTACAACAGGGACCTATTAGCAAGTCAAAGCAACAGCTTGGAATGGTGGAGGCACAAATGTAAGGAATCTGTGGTATTTGTAAGAAATGCAGATAGCAGATGATTTGACTTATTTCCAAATACTAAGGCAAATGTTCCTCTTAATGCACAGGGCTGTGCTCAGGCTACTGCACTGCCTGAAGTAGCACTGTATTTATCGACAGCCAGAGGCAAATACACAGACCTTCTTGTAAGAACTTCTTGAGCCATACAGCAAAGGGATAATGTTCCTCCTTTCAGCAGCAGATTTCTGGGCATTTGCAAACAGCAAATTCAGCATCAAGGAAACCCTCTGTGAGGCAACTGATTGCAGTTGCTGTAATAAGAGAGTGATTCAGTAGGTTACTGCAGGACAGTGGAAAAGGCAGAAATTAAACTCTACTAACCCACATTCAGGCTACAGTCAATCACTTCTACAGTCTTGAATTAGAAGCCAAAATCCTGATTGCACTGGCTGCAGTCTTCCCTTTTCATTGGCAGAGTAATACCTACATCTATCGCACCCCTAGCCCACACTCTAAAGCTTACACTCTTGGTAGAAAGTCCCCCAGAAAGACACATTTACTTTCTTTACAATTATGTAAAAGCAAAGTTCCCCTGGTTCTGTGACAGAGTGCGTTTTTCTGCTCTTCAGTTTCCTTTGGAAGCTTTCAGTGAAGATTCTTGAGAAGAGGAAGAAGTCCAGTTCTTAGTAAGAGACTTCTCAAAACTACTCTGCTCCTGTTCAGGCAAAACTTGGATAAATCATTGCAGTTCAATCTGAATCTCTTCTGTGTTTTGGTGGTGATATTTCAACTCAGCTCATTATTTCAAAACACTGATTCTCATTCCAGGTGATTTCTCCTTTGCCTGCCTTCCTCTTTCCTATTCTCTACATCACATCACTACAACATTTTTGCTGTTTTCCTACTGTTGGTTGCATATATCCCCCAGGTATTATCCATCTTATTCTACCTTTTTCTATTTTCTTTCTAAATATTTCTTCAAGTTCAGTCTGAATTCAGTGTAAACTCTCATTCCTGACTCTAGGGTGTCTGGATATTTTGTTTCTCCTGACACTGGTTGCTGCATCTTTTGTTTCCTCATTGCTCACTTGACTGTAGGTGGCATTACCTGTGTCTGTTCTCTGAGGTGTAGGAGCATTTTCTGCCTTACACATCTAAGTCCATACCCTGGCCACATTCTGATTGCCTGGTGGGACAAATACTGGGTATCCTTGATTCTCAGTCTCCGTGTTTCTATGGTGTGCCTTAATGTCCACAGGAAGAGGATCAAGTTGCCTTGCAACTTGCCGTGCAAGAAGACACATCTAAACCACCTCTCTGCTCTGGAGAGTCACAGGGCATGGAACCAGAGCGGGTACTGCAGTGTACCCCTCTACCCAAAATGTAAACCAGGTTTTCCTGATTGTGTTCGGACTGAACAATGCTCCACCTATTCAAATATCTTTACCATAACTTCTTACAGTAACTTAAACCAGACATTGCACGTGAGAAGTGCTCAGCACCTCTAAACTTACAATCAAATAGTTGCTGAGCCAGGTAATAAGATAAGAGATAAGAGAAGGCTTCCACCACCAAAAATATGTATAGAGATGGAGTCTATAATCACACAGCAAGTTGGCAATAGGTTAGGTACAGCACTAGGTCTCCTGATTGTCTCCACTGGTGCCCTCACCACAGACTATATGACATTTCCCTCTCCTCACTTCTCATAATTTTCTCCATCCCCCCCTCAAGCCACTCCTTTTATTTTAAGAGCTGACTGTGCCATTTCCCATCTATAAGGTGACATATGAAAACTTTCTTAGAAAACAGTCATAAAAAGAAGAACAAAATGAAAAAGGAAGGGCCAATGGAGAGCAGAAAATTACAGTGTCTGGGCCGTATTTACAATAATTATAATTATTATAATGCACAATAGGGTATAGAAACCTGTAATTCTCCCAATGCTTTCTGATTTTTAGATCTATGTTTAGAAAACACATGTCAGAGAAACAGTCAGAAAAGGAATGCCATGAAGTCACTTTCCTCTCTGTTTTGTAAAAGCATTGGGGAGAATATTTGTGTCTGCAGGAATAGAGGGACAAGCAGCTTCACAAATGAAAACATCGTTGTCCTTCCCAGGATAATGTGCTACCTGCTAAAGTGAAAAAAATAAGCCCTCTCCTGACACCATTTCACAAAAAGAGGCCCTCCTTTTTCTTCCCCATCATGTGTCATTTTTATAGGACCAAACATTTCTCCACTTCTCAAAGATGCTTTGATGACTCTTTCCCAAATGTCTGACTCTACACCAGCAGCCATGACCCCCATCCCACAGTAACACAACCATGGAGTTTCTCCCTTCCTTAAAAAAACTATGGTGGTGGTATCTGAAGACCTTCTGGTATCACCTGAGGCAGTCTGACTAATATCTGCCTTTCCTCATTCCTCTCCCACAGGCAGAAGCATGAATGTAACACATTTTATTTTGCTCACCAAGTATCACAGGCAGAGAAAGCAGCTTTGAAGTGCCCTCATGTGTGAGACAGAAGATGGGAAGGCTTGTGATGCTCTTCTGCTCCTGCAGACAGTTATCTAGCCCACCAGACAGCTCTCCTGGAAGCCCAGAGGAACTCTACCTATTTGGCAGAAAATTCTGCTGCTCATTGCTGCAGTTTTGCTCTTAAAACTCATGCAATCTCTTTAAGGAAAGGGATGAGATCTTCAATTCTAGTCAGAGGTCTGTTATGAGAATAAGCTCATTTTTCTACCTAATCCTCTACAGAGGCTCACCTTGAAGCCAAACCAGTCCATTCTGGTCTTCTCCTCAGATGCAGTGCGAGTCTTGTATCTACGAGAAGAAATAAAGAGATATCTCCATAATTGCAGTTTCTGTTATGTCCACATGAGTCTGTGTTGGTGCGTATTTGCCTCCAATGATCTTTGCACCCTCTCCTGGCTCAGACTCTGCCCTCTGTACTCTGTCTCTCAAGCTCTGTTGTTCTGTTCTCCTAAGCATCACATTGCAGCTGCTGTGATATATGCCAACATCTCCTGCAGGGACACTTCCCAGCCAGTAGCAAAAGTGGTGTTTGAAGTGCTATGGAAGTGCCCACATCCCTTTCAGAGCGCATGGGGCACTTTCTTAGGCTATTTAGCTGGAAGCAACTACCACACCATAACTTTTTCTGTGCCAAATGGACACTGAGGACCTTCTAACCAGCAAGATGAGTTAGAGGCATTTTCACTGGAAAGAGATTTATTTCTAAACACAGGCCTTTAGTTGTCTTTATTAATACATGAATGGGTGATAGCAGCACCTGAATGTAAAAACCCTCAATGATTTATTACTGGGAAACCTGTTTGAGTAGGTTTGAGCAGAACAGTGCATAGTGACTTCTGGGTAAGCAGGAAATCAAATGGGACCAGCTGTGAAGGAAGAGATGGTCTGTGGTTTTGGACAGGAGTGAATACACCCTGCCCTCAAACTCCAGTTGCACTTGGGATGGGTATAGGGATCAGTTCTGTGCATTGCACAGGTGTGTATGAATGCATGTACCTGAATGCATCTGTATGTGTCTCTCTTTCTTTGAATGTTACACATTTTTTGCTGAAATAAGGGAGAGTGAGACTGCAGCATGGATATTCATAAGAAGAGAGCAGTCCATGCAATATTTATGCCAGTATGCATAACCCCTCCCAACCCTGCAGTACATGTCAAGATCAGGCTCAGATAAAAAGTCACAGGATTATCCCAAAAGTGGAGTGTTTTACATGCCTTCCCCAGGCATCCCCTCTGCTCTGGTGCAGGTCTAGTGGAGAAGATTGAAGAGGCACAAAGAATTTAAAGGAGTTCTCATCAATTCTTTTCAACCCTTGCTGTTTCCTAAGGGGCAGGTGGAGACTTGTGCATTGTGCATTCAGCAGCAAAGATGAGCTCTCTCCCTGACAGTGTGGAAGGTTGCCAAAACAAGGATTTCCATAAAGAGGGCTGAGAGTCGCACCTGGCCAGCTGTTGCTCTCTTATGAGGCCAACTCCTACCCCACCTAAAATGAGACAACCTGAAGTAGAGAGGGAAGGTGATCAGATAGATGCACATAAAGGTATCCCAGATATACACCTGTCACTCAGCCAGCGCCAGAGAGACGCCAGGCACTGAAGGAAAATTTTTTTCCCCTGACATTTTTGGTGTGGATAACAGAGTTCAAGCAGAGCAGAGGAGCCCAGCAATAATGGCTTCTGTTGCCTTAAGCTAAGCTGCTTAATTGCATTGGACTGGTTCATCTAATCAGGGAGAAAGGTGAAATCCCTTGTTTCTTGCCCCAGCTGACTTTTCTAAATGAACAAAGCCCGTGAGCCAAATACCGGGTGATCCCAAACATCAGAAATTGCTGAACAGGGCAAAAAGAGTCACACTAGGAGTCCTGTGGGCAATAATGCGTGAGCATGCATACACTGAAATGGCTTGCAAATCAGGCTGAATCTGAAGCCCGGTAGCCATGATCCTCCCAGCCTGCTGGAAACACATTGTTCCTAACTTACCTCCTCTCCCATTCTCTGGGCTCTGGGCAGCAGCAAGCAGATACCTTGATAATAATCTCAAATGATTATTGGTATCTAGAAGAAGCTCTGCTGAAACAGTTGAAATAAGCATCTTTTTTCCATTCAGTGTCTCACAGATCAGGGTCATTTTCTCTCATTCCTGCCCTTCTCCTCCTTAGCAAGACCTTGGCTTGCTGTTTAAAGAACTTGCAGTCACCATAAACTATAAACTGTTCCTCCAGGATGTCAAACTAAAGATCTTGACGTACTCCAAATAATCATGGGTAGAAGGATAAAATCTCATCAAGAAGGGCCCTAACCTGGACCGGTCTCTTTCCATGTCCTGTCACTCAAACATTCCAACTCTGCAGCAAAACTGGACTATATGCGTCATAGCCTTGGCGAGCGTAAAATCAGGACAGGACTGGGGGTGTCTTGCTGATCTATGAAAATGTGTCCCATAGCATACAGAGAAGCATTGGTAGTCTAGTTAATTTTACTTTGGAGCCATTCAAGGCAAGGCAGGTATCAAAGGAACAGTTCTGGTGTCAATCCAGCCTCTATCACCCATGACAAATTCCGCATTAGGCGGGGAGAGAGTACAATGAAACCAGCGTCATATGCGGAGCCTGACCCTGGTCTTCTCTCTCTGGTGACTGATGCAGCATCAGACACTGCAGCGTCAGAGAGGTGACCTCAGTGATCAGTGCTGTGATTGCTCTGGGAAAGGGACCCACCACCAGTACACAGGAAAGGCTCACCACATCACTCCTGTGGCTGCATGTTTATCATCAGCATCAGCCACACTACCTTCAAGCCCTGGGCTCCAGGACCACATATCTTTCATCTGCCCAGATGTTACCACCCACTGCAGATAATGCTCCAAACCCTCCATCTGCTCTTGAGGGCTGCTGGCTGGCCAGGGATTACCTCCGTGTCCTTCCACCCACGCTCCCAGCCAAGCCAGGGGCTTCCCTGCCAAGCTGGGGTTTGTGCCAGGAGAGGGAAGTTACCCTTATGCAGACCGTGGATGCAGGGGAAGGTGGGCTGAAAGGTGGACCCTGGGATAGCTCTGATACCACACAGTGCCTGATCCCTGTGGTGGACGTAATGTGTATGCATAGTGCAAATGTCACGAGACCTGGCTGCACATCCTGCTGCCACGACTCACCCAACACGTGGCCCTGGGCAAGGCTTTTGCCACTTCCTTCTTTCTGTCTCCCTGCCTATCTGTCTTGTCTAATTAGGTAAAAGCTTTCCAGGGTAGAGATTGTTTCTCCCTGGGCAGTGACACAGAGTGGCTGGAAGTACTCCTAGACACAATTAACACCCTAGCAGAGCAGACCCTCTGGATATGACAGTGTCAGCAGGAACAGGCATCCCTAACACAAACTTATCTTGTCTCAATTAGCGGGCAGCAAAATGTGAGACCTTTTGTGGTTTGGTTGGAAAGTGAAGGGTCTCCCCTACAGAACCAGCCAGAGTGGCTCCCTACTCTCAACATGCCAGGAAAAGCATGGCTTTTGCAGATAGTGCAGGATACATATCCAAAAAGCCTTGCAGGCTTTACTCAAGCACAGAGAAGTAAGGCTTTCTTGATCTTTGTGCTGCTAAAGGAAAATCTTTGCCCACTGGCTGGAGACAGCTGAAAGACTTCTGAAGCTTAGCTTATCTTGCAGGTAGAGGAACACAGGCAAAGGGGAGACATTTAATACTCCTTTACAGGGCCAGGAGTAGGACTTGATGATCCTTGTGGGTCCCTTCCAACTCAGCATATTCTGTGATTCTGTGACCCTGGCATAGTTACCACAAGGGCTTAGGACTGCTTGCCTGCGTCACAGTGGAGATAACATCAGCCTACTGAAGACAGTCTCAAGCAGCCTAATTGCTCCTGCAGAAGGAAAACATGGGCCACAGAAGCTGCTCTGGCTCTTGGCTAATTGTCAGGCAGTTGTGCACAGGGATTCTGTATCCTGGAGGAAAGGCTGCTGAAGATGGATGCTGTGGCAGCCAGCATGGAGATGAGCCTTGTGTAAGCATCATGAGGGATGGGTGGACAGAGGAGTATACAAAGGAGCGGGCTCCGTTCTCTGCCTTCTACTCCTCTTTGGGGCTGTAGCTCCAAGTTGGGGCATTATGCCAAGGATGGTGGTCACCATCTCAGACTAAAATGGTGAGGGCTCTGTTGAGGGCCAAAGGAGAGTAGGGAGCAGGGTTATGTCAGCTGCTGGGAGTTTAGACAGGGGCACTGCAAGGGATTCAAAAGCAGGGTCGTAGTCTGTCACTATCTTGTAATTTCATTGTTGTATGCCAGCAGATCGAAGATATTGAGAAGAGAATGTCATGAGTCTAGCACCCCTACAGACATTGCTAACCTCAAATGCAATCACCACAGACAGCATTGCAGAATGGCAAACCTGAGGTGTGTGGACATACCAAACCCAGACTCTCCTCACTATAATCCATATGCTCAGGATGTTTCCGACATGGCTTATAAATAACACATTTGCCTTAAATATTCAGAAACCCACAATTATGTCCTCTAGAATTCATGCCAAACAAAATAAGCAAACATTTTGAGATTATATAAGGCAGTCTATGTGCTTGAGAGCTGGATACTAAAAATGGTAGTGGCAACAAATGCAGTGTTCTTCCTCTTCCTGATGCACACTGGTAAAGTGTGTGTCAGGTAGGGTTTTGGCTAAGGTGGAAACTAGGACTGGCTTGAGCATATGGTTCTGGCAGCCTTCCTCTCCTTCTCCTTTCTGTGAACACTTCACCAGTTTTGCTCGTCACCCTGGCAAGAAACGCAACAGAACCCAGCTACTCTGATGGGGATCCACCTACACTGACCAGGCTGATTGCAGGAGAGGGAGCCAAGCTTTGTGGAGTTTGAGAGGCAGCAAGAACTCAAGCAGTCTTCCCTTGAGCTCATTCACAAAACGGAAGCCCAGATCCCTGTGAATCTACATGCTCACCAAAAGGAGCCTGGAAATGATCTGAGTGAGAGCGCAGATGGAAATCATTGTCATCAGGGAGGCCAAGAGCTTTGCAGGAAGCACGAAAGGATAAGATGTTTCAATGGATAAAAAAGAACATCCAGAGTAACATGAGATAAAATAAAAATGTAAGAGATCTAAGCCCTCTTCCTCCAAAATACAAGACAGCCCTGACTGACAGTGACAAAGTGACGTAACTGAGCAGGTTGTTTTGTAATTACCTGCAGCTGCATTTCATGCCCCTTTTACCTGCAATGTCTGGCACTGGCCCCATCCCAGATGTAACTCAGAATTAAACCACTGGGAAACTGGCAAGAGTGGAATGAAGTTCTGTGGAGGGCAGACAAGGAGACAAACTGAGAAACCTCAACTGTGGTAGAGCGCACACATCACCCTCTTTCTCTTTCCCTTATCCCCCCTTTCTCCCCCACTACTTCTGCCAAGAAAAGATCTTGCCTAAGCAAAGCTCTGATGACAGAACAGCCTGCCTTGGATATTTAGTTAGGCAAGGGAAAAAATTAATTTTCAGACCATCTGTCCTATCCAAAGAATATCAGTCTTTCCCAAACTGAGCTAACTACATGAAATGGCAACAGTAAGCAATATAATATTAAACAATAATAAATCAAAGCTGACATCATTTGGAGCACATCCTGACCCTCCCCTCTGGGGGTATCACTCTTCTGTGTGTCAACAGCAGAAAGAGAAAAGCAGAAAGAAGTTTAATCTGAATCAGAAAAAGACAGTGGACCTAAGATGGTATTTCTGAGAAAGAAGACCCCTCCAAAAGTCTTGCTGTGGGTACTGTGAGAATTGGAAAGGGACATTGGGGTGGAAGGATGGGACAGAATGAACTGTCTCCTTTGCAGCAGCTAACGGTCTAGAATAGCAAAGCCACTCTCAGCTCAGAGGGCTGGGACCATCTGTCCCCACTGCAGCACACAGCACACCTCCAGAGCCTCTGCCTTTGCAGTGAGATCCCTTCTTCAAAACTGCAAGAGGGCTGCCCACCTTCATCCAGAACAGCTAGCCCAAAAGCTCAGACATATTGAGAGCAGCAGGTCAGAAGAGGAACACTTGGGGTGGATTTGGAATAGAGGATGCAATGAGAGTTTGACAGTGACATAAAGTGACAAAAGAGCAGTTCAATATCACAGGAATGGCTTGAGAAGACATTCCTTTATCTTTAAACTAGATGGAGACTAATGGGAGAGTATGGGCAGCAGCAGACAGCCAAGCTTGGTCTAAGAGGGGTGTGCAGTCCAGACATCTCAGTGACATGCCACTACTGGGATCCACGCTGTGAGGCAGAAAACTAGGTTAAAACTCAGATTAAAACCCAAGCTCATCAGGGTGTTTACCAAAGTGCAATTCCCCTACTGGAATGCAATGCAGACATATGCAAGGGAAGGCTGGGTTTAGCTATCATCCTGTAAAATACTAATGGAGAAGTGACTTAAGGGAGTTTTGCTCCACAGCCAGCCCTACAGCTCTGTACTAAGAACTTCAAAGCACATAAACCTATGTTTCATTGACTTTAATAGGAGCAGAAAAATGCCATTTTCCTAGTGATGTATCAGCACAGGACACCACTGTCAGGTGTACTGCAGACACAGTTTCTTCTCGTGTCTCCACTCTGCACACATCCCCCAGGTCAGGGTATTTATACCTAGACAACATAGAAGTCTCCTCCCTCCCTAGTTCAATGCTTTCTCCAACAGTATGTCCAAGAAACCAGCCAGGAGGCAAGGGCAAGGTGGCAGATGGATGGTGTTCAGAGAGCCCAGCTTGAACCCAAAAGCTGAGGGCATCTCCCAGGTGCGGATCTACACTTGCACTACCAGCCCAGTGCAGGATGGTTGACAGTGCTATGGCAGTGCCGTTCTGCGGCTGCTTCGGCCTTCGTAAGAGGTTGCAGACATTAGGGTGGATGGCTCTAAGGAAGGTAGAGTCCGCAGCAGTGGGCGAGAAATAGGCTTTGGATCACTCCACTGGCAAGTCAGTCTGGGGCAGCTCCGTGAGTCCCGGAGCTGGGCTGATAGGGGCCGTGGGGCAGGAGAGATGGGCCCGGGCAGAGCCGGGAGGGGATTACAATGTACGGTGCTGCTCTGTCTGGTGCGACTCTGCAGACACCGAGATGTGC
Source organism: Parus major (assembly GCF_001522545.3). Lineage (NCBI taxonomy): Eukaryota > Metazoa > Chordata > Aves > Passeriformes > Paridae > Parus > Parus major. Next base: position 32,492,647 of record NC_031770.1, read on the forward strand.
GTGTGATAAAAGAGATTATTTACAACAAAGGGAAGAAATACGGTACTCGAGTTTCTTCCTTTCCGTTTTAATGGGTTTCTCGCAGGTGTGCCGCTCCTAATGAGTGTTGAGTCATGCCGGCCAGAGCTTTCTCTTGCACAACTTCTCCCTGCCTCCCCAGGTTGTTCTGTATCTGTCCACTGATAGCACTCTACCTGATGACTGGGGCAAGCACCACTGCCAGCAGCAGGTCTTACGCAGTATTTGCTGAGCTTTAGCAGAACGGGACCCGATTGTTTCACATTGGCCGCTGTTTGCTCGGCCAGCTCACTGTTTGCTCGGCTACTCCTCTCCGACCGCCCCTCCAAAACCCTCCACGGCTGCTCTTGCGGTGGCAAAGGGCGAAGCAGCCCGGGAGTGCAGCCGCAGCCAGCCCCAGAGCCCGGGGCCACACGAGCAGCAAGCAGCAGCAGTGCCGAGGACGCCCTGCTGCCCTCCGGCATCACTTGCACCCCTCCCTGCCCCTGAGCTCTGCCTCACACCCACCACCCCGGCTCCGCTCTCAGGGCAAACACTGAGGCTGAAGGTGAAACCAGCCCAGCCGTGCAGGCCCGCCGTAGCTTGACACCAATGCCCTCCAGCACAGCCTGGGAACAGACTAACCCCAGCAGAGAACACAGCGGCTTGATGCAGGGATGGCTCACGCTGCAGCCAGCTGGAAGCAGCCAGCAGCTTCAGCTCAACATGATCAACCCCCATAAACACTTCATTTTCCTTTTCCTTTCTATTTTTCTTCCAGGCTACCGGTGGAGAGGTCTCATGTGGCAGGCGGTATCCATGTGCATCATTCAGAGGCACCAATCTCATCAGGGCTCTCTTGACAACCTCTGTGCACTGGGGAGCACTTCTCAAGGTCTGATGTGTGAAACCTCCTACAGCAGGACTGTGAGTCCAAAGACACAGTGTGAGTAGACAGCATTCCCTTGCTGATTCAGCTGAATGTACTGGCACATTATCACGGGGAAAAAGCTGAAGTATTTTCACTGACTCACACAGGTCCAGAGATCCTGTTAGATCTATCCCAGCCTATGACAGTGGGTAGAGCCTGTCTGTGAGTGTCAGTGCTCTGGAATTGCAAAGGACAAGAAGGGAAATCCCTTGTGGGAGGAACTTGGATCCTGTCTAACACGCCAAGGAGAACAGAGACCTTCCACCCTGCAACAATCATGAGCTGCAGGGCTGCACAATGGAGAACCTCGCTGCAGTTTAGGTTCATCTCTGAATCTGGCCTTCCGTCTCTGAGTGGCTCCACATTCCAGGGCACAGTGTCCCAGCATTAAAAATACCAAGGCTGACAGATAGTGTTTATTAATAGCATGAGTGGTGTTTATTGCTGAGCAACAGTCAGCAGCTTGGAGGTTACTGCTGTTACAAGCCAAGGTCTGAGAGCATTGCCACATTGTTCCGTTCGCAGGGGAGAGAGGCTCCATCTCTGGAGACAGAACCCATGGGGAGAGAGGGGGCCTAGCTGCCTCAAGGACCTGCTGTGAATGCAGAGGAGCAGGTTACAGGTCTAGCATCCTGGCCTGCGACACAGGACAGCCCCCAAGGACTGGGGGACCCCAGCATCCCAGAGTGACTGCTGTAACAGCCAGTGCAGTTTGTGCAAATGGGTGCAGAGCAGACACCAGCACTGAGCACCCACCTTCTTCCCGACACCTATGCACAGCTGCCCTTGAGACACCATTCCCTACCTGTGAAGAGTCTTGGTGTCCTAGGGCCTCTCTCAGACCTACATGTGGCCCCCCTGCTCTGTCCCTGCCCCTGGCTCCTGCCCCATAGTCCTTGCCAGGCTCTAGGCACCAAGCTAAAACATTGGTTTTTAATATCCTTGTTTCACAGGAAAGGACAATTGAAGTGTAGAGAGGAGAAATGATTCACCAACAGTGATCTACTGCTTCCATTCTGGAGATCTCCACAGATTTCATGACTACATCTTAGTGATCCAGAAGAATTGATGAAGTAGGACACTTGGCTGGGTGTTCTGCAAAGATCTACATACCCAACTTCCCTGAAAATCTCTGAAACAGCCTTGAAAGAGGGGCAGGGGTTCAGAGACTGAAAAAACTTGAAACCTAATAAGCTGTTGTCATTCCCCAGACTCACAGTTCATACTCGAGCTGGAGGCCAAATTCACTTTTCAGCAGACATTTCTTTCCAGTTTTTGATCTTTCTGTCCCAGCAGACTTTACGTGCTTCTTCCCACTCTCCAGGTTTCTCTCCTGAAGAGCTCTTCTTCCTTGTTTTTACCAGTTTATGGTTAAAATACTATACCATGAGTGCGCTGCAAGCAACATCCCACTTCACTCTGTTTCTCCTAATTTTTTCCCGTTCTCTTTGTCATCACAGGTAACATGCAGGGGTCTCCCAGAGAATGTTGGCCCTGGATTATCTCATTACATATTTCTTCAAAGGAAGATGAGTTGCAGCTGGGAAGCTGTTCCACCCTGCCCACACAGCCTGCAGAACACCTGGAAATAATATTACGTGACTGATCAGTGCTTGTCCTAATCAAAGCGTGAGTTTCCTTTGGAGTCAGCAGTGAGGAGCCAAGGCCCAGGAACAGGCTGTGATGTAAGTGGAAGTTGTGCATTGCACAGCAGACAAAACTTCTGCTTGCCACTCACTGCCCGCTATCGAGGAATCTCTGAGCACTGAATAGAGGCAACCAATTAATTCTTCTTTAACTCCTCACTATTAATTCACTTACAGATCATGCCCCAGGGCAGCTCAGTACTGTTATCATCACTGTACTTTTATCACCACTAACAGCTGAGGCACAGACCAGAGTAGTGATTGACACCACACTTATTAGGAAACAAGGGACGGAGCTGGGAAGACAACCCAAGACTCCCAGCTCTGGCAGAATATCAAGGTACAGAAACACCTGTAATGTATAACACCATAACTTTTAGAGAGCTTCTTTTACGCTAAGACAAAACAAAGGGTTTGATAAAAAGAATTCTCCATGAATGCTGAAGCTTTGGTTTGTCTTTGCTACAATATCCTATCCAAAACTCCTTTCATTCTCTGTAATATCCTCCAAGCAGGTTTCCCATCCTTACATTGCCTTCCATCTTTATTCATACCCTCTCATCCTCAATGAGTTAAAGATCAGTCATCCAGTGCTAGCCAGCACCCCAGACTCAAAGGATTCACTGTTTCCTGGTGTCTCCCAGGCTGCTTGGACTGAAAGAGCCAAGGATCTAATTCAGAGGTATCCACAGAAAATATTTTTGTCGCTAGCATGTTCACAGACTTATCATCTGAACAAGAAAATTAGGAGTCTCTGGATGCATTTGCATCTGTTCACACAGGCAGGTCTGCGTGGAGATGCTGATCAAGCGCACAGACCTCTTATGCTCTCAGCACAGCAAAAGCAAGGTGCCTTCTCTCCTCCCTCAAGGACCCTCAGTCTGGGTCAGGGAACTGGCCCATGGATGTTTAGTCTGGAACAGTCTGTGGAACACGATTTGGTGGTGTTCCCGTGATATTTCACACAATAAGCTTAGGGAGGACAATGCAGTTGCTTTGTGAGACATGGTGATGCTGTGTCTTGTGACACAGCCTATTAGCAGATTGGCTAATGCTGGGTGTGCAGCTGCTTTCTGTCACGGGAAAGACTGAAAGCAGCCAGAATATACCTGTGAATCCTGCTTCTAATTATTTAGAGCAAAACACACTCTGCTCCCAGTTTTCCCTCATCTGTGTACCTTGCACACACATGAAAAATAACAGCCAGTATCCTGAATAGAATTTCCCCTTTATGCCTTACTGAAACCCTGCTCAGTAAGCAGGATTACATTTGAAATAGGCTATAGTAGAGATACAAGAAAAGACACATTCTTTTAATGAAGATTCCCACATTTCTTTTCATGAAGAAACTTGCTAACCAGCCAAATTAATTTTTCTACTTCTGCTTAACCTCAGCTGCCTCTACAGCCCTATTTAAAACATTTTGCCTCTTTACAGGATCTGTCTGGCAGCCCTCCATCACTGCCTAATTGTGCTGGGGTGGGATGTGAAACAGCCTGATGAGGGAACATAACATTTTTCCCTTGATTTCACCAAAGCAAAGATTTCCCCTTCTTGCTAAGGGTGGCTTGGTGCTAGCAAGAATCTCAGCAGTGAGCTTCCTGTGAACTGATGGGAACAGCCCTTCTCCTGGAGCAAGGAGACAATATCTGAGAGCTGTGGATGGAAAAACGAGGTAGTCAGCTCATAAAGAAAATTAACCCAGTGGACATGATTTGCCTACATTCTCCAAGCTGGAGTTCTTTTATAAGGCTGGCTGCAGAAAGCTCTTAAGGATAACAACTAATCCCTGGATAAGGGTCAAAGTTCTTGCTGGGCATTAAAACTTGGTGATGTGATTAAAGAAAAAGTGAAAACTTGCTGTTCAGAGCAGAACCTCCAGTGAGGAAGCTGCAGGGTGCCAGCACTCTGGTCAGTTCTGAGTGATCCCAGGACACTGGGGATGAGGAGCTAATGGGTTTAGCTCATGGTACTGGGATGTCTGGGGTGCCTGAAGGGGATGTAAAGATACTTTGGTGTGAAGCAGTGTAACAGCCCTCTGAAATGGCCCCCAGATAGGCAGAAGGTTAGTACCCTGGCACAGAGCATCTGGAACTTCACCTCTTCACCACGTTTCTTGAAGGTCCCCTCTGGAAAAAAAATACTTAGCAGTTGCTTTAGATACTCCTGATTGGATGTCTGGGGTTTGTGTGTATTTACAGCCCAAGAGGCAAATAGAGCTCAAATGACTTAAAACTAGGTGAGAAACTAAAATATCCACTGCAAGACAAGGATGTATTTACAACTCCCTTCCAGGTATAGGAAAGGTCTGAGATTGACAGCACCAGAAGATGGGGAGTGGATTAAAAATAGGGTGGAACCTGGATGTAAAGGGATATGGCAAGAGCCTGAAGAGCAGAGTTTGAAGCATGCCTGAGGGGACTCACTGGCAGGATTCAAAGCTAGGAAGGAAAGTCATTGCTGCCAAACCACTTGCCCAGCTGAACCTCACAGCACTTTGAAAATTAATGTAATCTAGGAATGTTTGTCTTCTGAGCTTTTAAGCATACTTGGGTCATACTGGATTTCATATCTCCAGGGGCATGAAAGACCAACGTTTTTTTTGTTTTGCTAAAAGCAGTTACTTTTACACATCACACTGGTCATTTGCTAGCACAAGATTCTCACCATTGGTCATCTTGGGCTCCAGCAGGTGCCTCTTCATCTTCATAGTCAATAGCCACAGGATCTCATGACTCCCTTGTCTCGAGCAGGGCTCTCTGTGGCAGGGGGAGGCCAAGGGGCTGCCCAGGGAACGTGCATCTGGTGCTGGCGAGGATGGAAGTTTGGGACCTTCTGCAAACCCTCACTGTGAGTTTTCCAGCACTCAAAGCAATTCACACCAGTGAGAAATGTGTCCATGGGAGTGCAGGAGGTTTCATAACTGGGAGGGTTCCCTGCTCCTGGGGCTGCCAGATAATCTCAGACCTGCCCCACCCCACTCCTGAGACATCCAGCCTACTCCTCCTCATCCTCCCACCTCACCTCACAGGGCATCCCTTACCTTCCATCCTCATCACCTTTGCATTATGTCCTACCTCTCCCAGCAAACAAAGCCCCTCCTGAGCTGTGTCTTGTTGTTCCTCCTCCCCCTCATCCCCCTATTCTGTTTGCTCCCATCTCCTTCTTAAATACCAGATGGAAGGAGATGCTGTTGGTACCCAAATACTTGTTGATGTTCTCTTTCTAACAATGGAGAGGAGCATGGAAATGTGACTGCCCCTGGGACTGAGTGATGAGGGGCCAGTGACTTACCTGCTTTGGGAGAAGGTATACAGAGAACCCTAACCATTTCACCAAGATGGGAAGCCTTCTACTAACTGGAAATAAAATAAGAATTAATAAATGGCACTTGGTGTCTGTCAAGGGTCCCAAAAAGTAGGATGGGATTTTTCTTATGCATGGAGGAATCAAGGCAAGGGAGGGAAAGCAAGGTATCAGTGATCCAGTTGGGAACTGAACTCAGCTCCCTCTCTTCCCACACCTCCACTCTGTTCTACAGACCAGGACTCGCTGACTCCCACGGTTCCTTCAGCTGTACTAGGCAATCCCTATCTGATGGTGAGGCAGAAACACAGCTCACCAGATGACTGAGCATAGCTACGTGCAGGACCGCACTGCATCCACTCCGTGGACACCACCACCACTATCCCAGCACTGGCAGCCACAGCACCCTCCTGACTCTGCAGGACCAAGGAGAAGGTTCTCCTATGAACTCCCCCAGCTGGCACCTCCAGCAGAAGTGATTGCAAATTCCAGAGCAAACTGAGAAATCCTCCAAAAGGATTTAGAGAGATTAGAAATGAGCAGGAAACAAAATGAGATTTAACCTGGGAAAAGATAAGCTAATGTATCTGGGGCAAATCTGCTTTGCTGTGAGAGGGGACACCCTGGAAAGCAGAGCTGCCAGAAGTGGTTGAAAAAGAAAAACCATAGAGAGATGCATCTATAGAGAGACATTAGGAGATATGTTCAGAGTCAGCTGCCTCTTCTATGTTTTTGGAATGATTCACCTTTGAGCATGTTCAGCAGTAGACAACTTTTAAGGGAAAAGGAGTATTATTTTTATATATGAAAGGTGTTGGGATACAAGAAATAGAGACTATAGAGACCAGAGCTTGGTGAGCTAACACTATGGGATTTAAAGATCCATTTTATGTTACTGGCCAAGAAATTACTCCAGAGGAAACGTAATCAGACTCCATAATCATATGAGGGTCTACGTCAGAGAGAAAGGGAACACACCTACTGACACATTTGCAAACTTAAGGGTGAAATTAAGTCAGAAAAGAGAAGGTAAAGATAACGATAGAGTCCAGGCAGTGCAACAGGTTAGGCTGTTCAGGACAGCAGCACGTGATTAACAAGACAATCTAAACCCACAAGTAGTTCCTCTTGGGATGTCTCTGAGTCTGTGACTGGTCCCAACAGTTCAGCAAGGGTGTGGATCACATTCAGTCCCACAAAGTGACTCACAAAAGTCACAGCCACTTGCACTGAACATCCAGCCACCCAAGTGGGGTACTGGTGCAGAGGGCATTGCCACTCCCTGACTCATCAGCACCTCCTCCAGCAGCTCAGCCAGTTCTTCCAGGTGCTGTGTATTGACTAGGTCTGCACTACACATCCACAATACAGAGCTCTGGGAAGCCAATGCTGCAACAAAAAATTGGCCCACAGCCTCAAGACCAGCCTCAGATTAGTCACTGAATAACTCAGGATGATCCTCTGACTCATAATTTATTATGCCTATGAAGACTGGAAACAATCATATCCTGTGCCGTTGACCCCCATTCACCACACTACCAGTAGTGAGATAAATCAAAGTAGGAGTTAGCTTCTTATCCCCAGGAGAAATAACACCTTTCAGCAAACATAATCTTCTCAGGAGTCTTCAGGCCGCTTCTCCCAGATGTGAGGTCCTTGGAGTGCAAAAAAGAGGACTTTAACCTTCCAGCAAGCTGCCCAACATAAGGAAGGGGACTTGGAGGGGGAATGGGCAAGTTGAAGCTGTGAAGAAAAAAAGCAGAGATGATCAACAGGAAGTTGCATTTCCAGAAGTTAGTATCTGCACAAGCATCTGAGCAACCAGGTGAGGGGGTCTCTTCAAAAGGAATGAGTCCATCATAAATCTCTAACTGGGGCTTTTGCTTCTGAACTCATGGTGTCAGAGTTGAGGACAGAAGGAAGGGCAGAGAGGGATGCTGGTGGGAGTCTTGCTTCTGGAGAAGAGACCAATGACACAAACATATACTCCCTGGTATCCTTATGTTTGTGGCACAGGCTGGATCCAGTGTCAGCAGGTTCTCTGTAGGTGAGAGGGACAGGAAGGCCACATAGTGAAATGGCAGCTTGGCCACCTTTCCAAAGTCTATACCATGGCTCAGAAAGGAGTTATGGGCAAATGAAGGTGAATTGCTCAGGCCTTAAAATATCTGAAGAGGTGATGGAAATTAATTACTTGCATAAGTTGACCATTTTGCTCATCTTGTGCTGCCTCTTGTGAGCTGTCAGTAGGGTTTGCACCTAAGGGGTAAGGTCTCCCCCTTTTTATCTCCCCTTAGATAATGCTCCCACTGAAAAGGGTTGCAAAGGCACAAGGGTTTGCATCAGTCACACCCTTCCTCCACTATAGACCCTTTTGACCAAGATTCAGAGGTAATGCCATCTGCAGCCAAAGCTTTTCACCTTGAAGCTACCACTCAGCAGGTACAACACAGGTTGGGAGCAAGGCATCCTGACTTGCATCCCAGATTGTTTTGGGATTATGTGAGCCTCCCTGGGGAATGTTCAGCAGGAACTGACACTCATCACCAGTCCTGGCAGGGGTCTGAGCAGAGCCAGACGCCCTCTCTAGCCTGGGTCCCAACACTCTCCAAGCATGGAGCGCACTAACAACTCAGAATAGCTGTCAAAGGAGGTGTCAAAGCAAACCCTGAAGTAAAGCCCTCCTGTGCTGGCATCAGGCTTGCAGGATGCCTTCCCCCTGCTGCAGACACCAGGCTTGGCCAGGAGATGAGCAATGTGGTGGCCTGGACAGCAGAGGCACCTGAGTGCTAAACACACAGAGAATCCTACAGCAGCTGGCTACAGTGGGCAGCCCTAATGCCTGAAGAGATGCTTGGGCAGGCCAGGAAAAGATGGGGCTTTTTTTTTTTCATTCCCAATGAAGTGTCTGGGGCATCTGAAAAAGTGAGGTAAAAATATAGAGCACAAACCAGCAAGATTAGCCCCATGTCACAATGTACAAGTATAGCCCAGAACTGCATCTCTCAGCTGTGGGCAGATAGCACTGCTCGCCTGGCTGTATGGAGGCAGCTCAGGCAGCAAGTTTAAAGAAATCCTTATCAAAAGGTGTTTTTTGGCCTTGGGAAGCCAGCCTTCGGCAGGTAAACAGGTGCCACTTGCCCAACAAGCCCACTTCCCTTTTGTAACTCTGTAATCACCTCACACACACAGTGAGTTGCACCTCTGGAGATACTATCCTAAGGTAGGCAGCCAGCAAACCTCTGACATTTGAAGGGGAACCTGACCCTTCTCCCCTTCATGATTCAAAGCCCTTGGGATCCTCCGAACTCCCCACACCAAAGGGCAAGCCTTCCCCACAGCTGTGGTCAGGCACTCTCTGCATTCCTTTTGCACCCTCCTTCACTTCTGTGCAGGGGATATCACCTCCCTGCTCTTATCCACAGCTTGCCACCTCTTACGAGATCTGGAGTACTTGGCTGCTCTGGGATGGCCAGCAGCTCAGCCACCCCATCATGAAGGGTGTCAGGTGCTGTGGGGCACAGCAAGGGCCAGCAGCTGCTTGTGGGGTGGCACAGTGCCACCAGGGCCACCTTGGCCTGGCCCCAAACGGGGAGCTGGGAGCAAGCATGGTGCTTGCCCAGAGCAGGACTGCAGACCTTGTGCTGGATGATCTGGATTATCCTTGAATTTCAGCCATCCCAAGCACAGAGAGACTGCCTGCACACTCATCACATGGACTACTATAAAAATACCTATCTCTCACTACCAAAGGTCCCATGAGCAGACAGAGGAGGACATGGCCTGTGAAATGAATTTTGTTTGGGCTTCTAAGGTCCTCTGTGGGACCATCCTGAAGGACAGGAGATTTATAGGGACTTCTATAGGTGGTGGTGGAGCCCAAGCAGAGCCTGGCTGACATACAGACCTGATAAGCAGTGCAAGACATCAACAACAAGGGGTTAAACCAGCTAGCAGGTGCCAAAAGGGAGAGACAGACAGGGTTTCCAACCAAAAGCACTCTTTATTCCATTGCTAGTGGATTTTCTGTTGTCTCCCCAGGGCACCCTTTACTGCCTTTCACGGTGTCTCCACTCTCTGAATCACACAGTAAATGCAGCAGGCACGAGGAAAGCATCAGCTGGCTGCCTGAAGATAGCATTTTAGTTAGCCAGCAACCAAAACGTGGACGTGACCAGAAGCTTTTCAGGGAAAGTTCTCGTGCACAGGGTGAAAGGCTGTATGACGAGATCAGAGTGCCAGCATGAAAACCTGGCCTTCCTCCATGTGTCCTCACCTCACCTTGGGCCAGGGCACAGGCAAGCCAGGTGCAAACTCTGGTTAGGGTGAGGGGCAACTGCTCTCCTATGTCCCAGCCTCTTCAAAGGGTTCTCAATCACGTACAGCCTCTCCAACCAGCCTAAACTCACTTCCAACACCAAGCTATGATCACCTTACTCACATGAGAGTAAGACATAAGAGATGACAGCCCAGTTATACCCACCCTGGAGAATAAAGAAGAGTTGGACTGCTTCCAGGGCCCCAGGTAAACCCCATCAGAGCTGGCTTGGGCAGGGCCTTGCTGCAGTTTGAGCAAGCTACCTCAAACATCCAGCATCCACACAAACAAATTCTGAGTTGTCCCATCTGAAATATGCTATCCAGCCACTGTCTCATGAAGAAGTGGCTATCAGGTCACCTTGATCTGCAGATATCCTACCTCTCATGAGCCCTTAGAGGTAGGAAAAGAGAGGATCACCAGGAATAGCCAGCCCAGCTTGCCATTGCTGGGACAGGGTTTGATGGGTTGATGAGGGTTTGATGTGTTGTGACTGACAGGAACATGCTGACTCATCCATCCAGGAGACCTGGGTCACTCCATGCTGAGATTTCACATCCAGCTTAGCCCAGAGGAGAAGCACGTACCTGCTGGTTTCAATTTTTCCAATTTGATGACTTGTAAACATTTCCCAGGTCACAAACAGGCGGTGCAGGTCTCCTGAGGATAGGCTTGCTGTCTTCATCACCTTGCACAGCCACAAGCAAAAGAGCCCACAGATCCACACACAAAAAAGCCAGTGATGAATATACAAGGGAAGCAACTTCTTGGGTTCTTCATGCAGAAACACATCCAGATGGCTCACATTCTCACCTCACTGCTACAGTCCACAAGACGTTACTGAACACAGTGAACCAAAGTGTCCTCAGGTACTTATCCTCTTTCCTTTGCTCCACACTCCTCTGAGGGAGTCACTGCAGGTCCACCTGTTGAGCTACCCGAGTCCATGCTAAATAGAAGCCAGATTCTTTACTTTTGCAAGAGCAGGAATGATGCAGCCATGAATTTAGTGGTATTACCCTAAGTGAGACGCCTCCCAGACGTCCAGGAAACATCCTGCATGCTCCTTTCCAGCGTGGACAGATGACTGATGCATGACACATTCATCTCCATGGATGACGAGGAAATTACACCACTGCCAAAGTTTTTCCTCCTAGACCCCAAAGGACATAAAGATGCAATGGTATCAAGATCCCTCATGAAGTCATAAGCACTGTCAGAACTAAACAGTTTTTTGTTAAACGTTATCCAGAATGGCAAGGTCTGGCTGAGCCATCCCTGACAATGAGTTACATACACACCAAGTTCATTACCAGAAAGGGCAGGCTCACAGCATTACTTTCACCTTGGATTGTAAATTCCACCAGGATTGCATCTACTCATGCCTGTACACTACCCAGCTCATGGGACTTGGCTCCTGACAAGAAAGAAGCAGGGCTGGGACCATCACCACACTGCTCAGCATCAGGATGGGAAGGAACCCAGGAGTCCTGCCCCCTTGGTCCTGCCCATCACACCACCCTCTTCTCACCAAGCAGGGAACTTGGGCTGAGCTCCATGCAAGGATTCTGGTGCCTACCTCCCATTCATTTCAATGGGTTTTAGGTACCTAGATGCTTTTGGAGGCTCTGGGCCCAAATCTGAGAGTCCAATTGGTAGGTTGCTGATGCCCTGTAGCCTCCAGAGGCAATGCTGGAGAAAATGTCACACAATGGAAGAAAACCAGGATGCAAGGCAGAAGGAGAAGGCAAAGGAAATCAATGTCAGAATTAAATTCTTTAATACAAAAAAAAGTTTGTTTGTCGTTGTTGTCGTTGTTTTAAGATATATCTGTAATTTCTTTGTTTAAAAATAAATATGTACTAAGGAATATCTTGAAAAAATTCACTAGACACAATATGTAGTGTTAATATCTTTTTTCCCCGCAATTATTACAGATAAACAGTAGCACCAATAAATAAAACGATAACAAATATTAAAATTAAAAAGGAGAGAGATTCAAGATGTAGAACTTTCTATTTTTTCCTGTTTCTTCTTTTTACATATATAAAAAAATCGTAGTGTCTATTTAATCCGAATCACACATATACATAAACATATATATATATACAAACACATAGCCAAATATATATATATATATATAGTATGTAGATGTATATCTAACCGTTGTCTCAATAGGAATGTGTAGGGGTAGGTGTTAGAGAAATTAATTAAATAACTGCCCATAACATGCTACTGACTCTGCCAACAATTGGGGAGAGACGGGATGGGACAACAGGAAGGTTAAATTTATACACAACCAGTACAAAAAAAAAAAAAAAAAAAAAAAAAAAAAAAAAAAAGTACGGCTTATAAATAGTTGAAATTAAATATTAACAAAGAATACTGAAAAATCCCTACTCTTTAATTAAATTATCTGTTTAATTTCTAATTTAAAAAGGGATATTAAATAAGTATATAAAACACTTTCTCTTCCCTCCCCCGATCGGAAGCCTCTGTCTTGCACACGATGCAGCATGAGTATTCTACATTGCAGATGCAAGCACCCACCCGTGTGTTTTCTCTCCTTCTGAAAGCCATCAGTTGGATGGGGAGATCCTAGTGGTTAGTAGTCACTTGTTGTGAGTCTGTTTTTAGACTGTCTTGTCTTTTTGGAAGCTTTCTGTGTTGTACATTGTCAGGCGTTGAAAATTCAATTGCGGATGATGTTTGTCAGCATTCTGACACAGACTGAGTACCTTTTTGATTATTATTATTATTAATAATAATTTTAATCACAGAACTAGATTATATATTTCCACATAGACGTACAAACATACTTTCAGGGGCGCGTGTGTGTGCGGGCGTGTGTAAGGTGGGTTTCACGTACACCACAGCCTACACTGCAGATACACACATAGCCAAGAACCTCAGGACACAGCTAAGGGACTCCAGCTGCCTTCACATTTGATTCCCCAGCCCAAGACATGGAAAAGGAGCCTGATATTTACAGTACGTCATTAAAAAAAATCTTGACGTTCTTAAGGGTCATTCACACTGGGCACGCAAACTGAAGGCAGCAAAAGTTGCTTTCTTTTTTTCCCCCCTTCAATCTTGGCATACATATATATTATTTTTTATATATATATATGTATAAAAATAAATATATATATATAAAAAAGAGATAAAAACACATACATACATATATACATACACACAAATTCATACATTCACATACATACACACACACCCACTACTGTGTATATACTTTTGATTAATATCCCTTTCCAGAAATGTTCCATAAGCATCTTGGATGCTCTTGAGTGGCAGCTCTGTGCATGAAGAAAGCAGACAGTGCTGAACAACTGTGTGGCTATGCACCGGTCCCCGTTCTTGCTTCAGCACACTGTAGACCTTGTGTCCTTCTGCAGCCACCAAGGGCGGGAAATCTAGACTCCTGTGATTATTCCTTGAACAGAAAGTCAGTGCGCGTCAGCTGCCCACCATCCTTAAGAGAAGCCAGCATGTCTCTCTGGCAAAGGTTCTACAGCGAATAAATTCAACACAAAACGTACACTGACATCCCATGTCCCAGCAAGGCAGGCAGGTTATGAGACGAGTAAGGGCGAAGGCTGGGGGAAGAGAGGGGAGGAGGAATCCTTGATCACGGAGACGGCCATTTCCTTGGCCTTTGACCCATCGCACCCTAGGATGCCACTCTTTGGAACTCCCTGCCCATCCTCTCCATCACCTCTCCTCCCTGTCCCAGGCAAGGAGAAGGTGGTTTGTGGTACAGCACACTCTACAGAGAAACAGCGGAGGCCACACAAGTCAGTTAGAGTTAAGAAGTTTACACCCAGCGCTTCTACTCAAGTCCAGTCTTAGCTTGTATCTTATGCCCCAAGTAGCCCGCTTGTGTCCACAGCAGTCGAGTATTATCCAGTGAAGACACCAATAACATTAGCAATGTTAAAAAAAATAATCAGTATATATATATATATATATAATATATATGTGTGTGTGTGTGTGTGGTTAAGATATACATATATGTATATATAGATGTGGTTAAAATATATATACATATATATATATGTATATGCATGTATACACACATATATATGTATGCATGGGAAAACCCATCAAATACACCCCTATAAGTCTTCCTGGCTCTGTTATTTAGCAGCATAAAAAGAAAAATAAAATAAAACAGTTCAAAACCCAAAGGTGAATTCTGTGCGGCGGGTGCCTTGGGGAATGTTCCTTCCGGAGTCCATCGTCCGTACTGAAAGTGCTGTGCTCTACCGATCCTTCATTTTTAGGGTTCATTTGGATTAGTGTTTTGTTTTGTTTTATTCTGTCCAGGTGAGAAATCAGGCTCCAGAAACAGGGCTGTTTCCCCTTCTTTTCCGCTGCTCACCGTCTAGGTTTTTCACATCTGTCAAAGAGAAGGAAGGAAAAAAAGAGAACGGGGTTAATGTTTGTGATGGGAGTGCAACTAGGGCAGGGAAGGGAAGTAAGGGTGGTGGCTAATGTGTTTAAGAGCACATGGTGTTAAGACATGACATGACTGTCACTGGTGGGGTGAAGTGCTGTGCAGATGGGCAAATCAGCTGAGAATCTCTACCCCACAAATGGGTCAGTGAATTCTATTCCACCAGGCTCACCTAGACAGAGCAGGGGGAATACTCAAATGGGTAAATTTAGGAGCAGAATCAGTGGCATCCTCGCAAAAAATCTGAGTGTTTTGTTTGCATCTTTGCACACCACACACACAAATACAAACATAGAAAAACAAGGCTAAGCAATACATGCAGAGACATGCCCTCAGCTCTCCACCTAGACTCTTGTTTGGAAGCAGTGCAGACAACAAGACCTCATGCAGGCAAGAAGGTGAAAAGTAAGTGCCTTTCATTCCACTAGCTGCTGTGAGTGGGGGTTAGCACCAGAGAACAGTTGTGCCCTGAAGAAGCATCAGGAGAAATGAGAATTCACCCTCCCCTGTAGGTCCCAGTTCTAATTCTACAAGAAAGAGCAAGACGGACTTCAGTTTAACCAGCTTTTTATCTGGAAACTGATAAGCTAACCACTCCTATGACTCCTTCCCATTTTTCTGGCCAACATATCACCTCTGGAAACCTCTCTTAGTGCCCACTATCCCATAACAGAGAGGAACTAGTAAGAGAAAACTAGCAAACCCCTTCTATCATCATGACTTTTTTAGAGTATTGTTTGGCTTTTCATTGTATTTGTTACTGTTTCTCACCCTCCAAACTCTGTTGGGTAATTATCAGTTTCTCTGGACTTTGGAAAAGAAGAAGGAGGAAAAGGCCAACATTAAGTCTGGTCTCAGACTTCAGGGGTTTTGCTCGCTAGGAGAAGTTTAACTCTGAAAGTTGCTCTATTCTGGCCTCTCCATCAATTACTTTCCCACTGAAATTAGAGCACCCCAGAAAAATTCTCTGTATACAGAGCAACTTCCATCATGCTAACAGTGCCAATGCCTCTCCGGCTTGGACTCAAAACATTTTCACACCCAAAGGAAGCACTTGCTACTTGTATTAGCCTTAGCCACCTAGCCAATGGATATCTCCTCTTTTCAGGATACAGCCACAGAGGACTCTGGATTGCTCTCCCTTGTATTCTCCTGTTGAGCTGCTGCCACTGCAATACTGCAGAAACAGGAACAATCTCCTAGACCTGTGTGAAAGGGATCTGAGTTCAGAGTCACAGCCAAGTGCTCATTAGCAACCTTATTTATATATCTCCCTCTACACAGGTAGGATGATCTCACACCAGAGGTGCACACATAGCTTGTTCGAATCAAGACACCCCAATGAGCTCACCAAAGTGCTCAGGTGAGAACTGGGAATCGGTTTTCTTATGTGTCTGTTCCACAGATGGTGTGTGACAGCAGTCAGATGACACATGCACAGCATAGATCTCCAAACTAACACTAACCCCACAGTCCCTTTATGTCTCCCACCTCCCATCTGAAATACACACCTCTGCCTTCACCCAGAGTCAGACTTAAATCTGCTGTATTCCATTCACAGTCCTGAGTGCAGCCTCTGAAACCACAACTCTGGACAGGACATGGACAGGGAACTGTGACCACACTACAAGAGGACAGGGTGCTCTCCCTGGCTTTTAGAAGAACAAAGAGGCAAAGGAGAATGTAGGCTCAGCCTTGAGGGGGGCTCCTACTGGCTTTCTTCATTCTGCACACACTAGAGCATCTACAAGCCACAGAAAAAGGGCTTGGAAGACAGGGGTGGTCAAATCCTAGTCAGTTGAGGATTTGTCTTTGTCCAACGGTATGCTCAGAGTTGCGTACAGGTAAGGTACAGAGGGGTAAAGACCCTCCCCCTGCCTACCTCAGCAACATGAACTCCATTATCCTGTTGTATGGTAAAGAATACCTGGGATACAAAGGGCCTGTCTCTGGGAGCCATTCCCATTCAAGTCCTGAGAGCACACCTGAAACGCACAGCTGGCCTCTGACACAAGGAAACAGTCCTCATCCCAGTTAGCCCCTCTGCTCGCCGGGCCCATGTAGGACAGAGAAAAGTAATCAAATAGCACTGGTGCCAGAAGTCAGCAGGAAGCAAGCTCCCCCCATCTTTCTCTTTCTCTCTCTTTCTTTTTCTGTGTTTCATCCTTCAGGACACAAACCTGCAAGTGCGCTCGTTTAACTCAAGCTGCCTCGACTTGCAACGTGAGTCTGTGAATTTGCAGGAACATTTACAGGTCTGGGGATCTTGTACAAACAAGTGCTTTCTCCTCTCTGAGCAAGGCTCACAGTGACTGCAAAAAGGCAAAAGGAAAGATGTCTAAGCTACAGCGCTTCAGCAGAAAGAAAATACACATGCAACACCCTGAACATCAAAGCAATCCCCTTGCCCCCTCCCGCGGCCCCCATGCTGCCCACTGGAGTGCCACGGGCTGATGGATTTTCCAGCAGCACCTCGACAGCCCCAGGACAGCAACCCCTTGCATTAGCATAGAGAAAGAAAACAGGCCTTCTGCACAGTATTCACAAATGCTGCATTGGATCCATTGGCTCAGGCCAGAGGGAGTAAGAAGGGGAAAGCAAGGATGGGAAGGTGAGAGGTCCCAGCCAGCTATTGACACATCAATGAAAGAAGTTCTCTGAAGTGGACTATTTGAGTAGAAAGAGGCCAGCGGCTAAACAAGTTTAAGTACACAGGGTCTATCCTTCCCTGGAAAGCAGCTGGGCTCCAGCATCATATGCTAGTCTCTGCAGCCGGCACTGCCCTCCTTTCTGTAAGCCCCATCCCAACTTTGCCACCTAAGCATCGCCTATGGAGGGGCCGTGAATTTACAATGCAGAATTTTGTGAACCACCATGAGAGAGGCAGAGCAGAAGAGACAGGGAGACAAGCCACCAAATCCAGCAGAAAGAGAGAGAAAAAAAAAAAACAGACAGAGATCCCCCCTGGCTCCCCCTCTCTGGCTTCCCGCTGTCCCCCTTCTCCTTTCCACCTGTGACTCCACCAGACACACACGCACATGTGCACACGCACGCACACACACATACACACATGCATGGTAGATGTCAGCCTGCCTGTCACCAGTCATCATAGCAGTGAGGGCACGAGACAAGTGGTGGAAAGCAGAAGACAGAGCTGCAACTGAAAGGCATGAAGAAGTGCAGGGTACTCGTCCACCCACCACACTCTTGTGACTTGGGACAATGGTCACCACTGATGATTAGAGAGCCAAGCAAGCTAAAGGCAGCTTCCCTGAGATAGCCTTAGTGCCAGAGCAGTGCCACCACCAGTGCTGCCCCTGCAGGATCTGCAGCCCACCAGTGACTGGGAGGGGAGGGTGAGATTTGAGCGAGCAGCAAGCAGGCAGACTGGTTTGGGGAGAGGGAGGGAAGAGAGTCTACAAGCAGAGGACACAAACGTACAAGCTGAGTGGTTTGTACCGGCCTTTCTTGCGCTTTCTCTTTTGACCCTTCCCCCTTCCTCGCTTTGATTTTCTGGAAGAAAAACAAAAAAAAAAAAAAAAAAAGAGAAAGAGAGAGAGGGGGAAAGAAAGGGAGAGATAGAGAGAAAACGGAAGAAAACGCAAGGAAGAAGAGGAAAAAAATACAGCCATGTGCCTTGCTGGGAGGGGAGAAGCACATGAGGCAGGACTGGAGAGTAAATCCCAGGGTCGAAGCACAGATCTCCACCTTGCACACACATTCACCGGCTCCGGCGCTCCTGTCAGCTCTGCAAACAGCCTGCCCACAGCCAAGCAAACACCAGGGAACTCAGCAGAGAACGTGTCCTGCAAGGCTGCTGTGAGCAGAAGTGGATCTGCTGGAACCTCAGAGGGGCATCTTCCCCCTCCAGAGAGGGGTAGTGGGAAAGGGGCAGGGGGTGAGAGGGAGAAGGAACAGAAAGCTTTGTGAAAGCATCACACCACCGCAGTGAGTGCAGACAACCATTCCAGGCGACAAGCACAGGCGCACAATAACTGACAAAAGGCAACCAGAGTGAAAGGACTCTCCTCAGGTTAGAGGAAACAACTCTAACCTGATGGACTGCCCAGCACTGGGCCTAGCTGAAGGGGCAGCTGAGCTCCAACAGCTCTGCTGCAGGGCGGGTGCCAATCCTGCCCTGAGATGGGAGCACTCCGCAGACAAGGGAAGATATTTGATGTACACAGCACTGCTGTGTGGGAGAGGGTTATCCAACCTGAAGGCTTTGCTCATTCACCTCACCTCCTGCCTGTGGTTCAGAGGACTCCAGGAGACCTTACTTGGATGTCTGTAACATCTCCTCTGGCAGCCTCCATTCTGAGTACTGAAGAGTAAAGAGGGGGAAGAGGAAGGCCTGACCTAGTTATTTTACCCAGGAGAAAACCAGCAAGCAGCTTTCAGTTCTTCCCTCCTTTCCCTCCTGTCACCTTCCACGTGGATCTGCCATACAAACAAGCAGATGGAGCCAAGGCACTGACTCCATTCTGAAAAATTCACCAGTTGCCTCATTCTTGGGCAGGAGCTGAGCAGGCAGGGGCTAGGACATGTAGTCCTGGACACTAACCATGGATCCCTATGGGCCATTTGAGAGCACAAGGAGCGAGGGAGGCTGGAGCCTGTACTTCTCCTTGAGCCACATTAGCACAGGAGCAGGGGAGAGACATGCAAGGAAAAGGCCCTAGGCAAAGCACCAGGGCTTGTCAGGCAAATGAGTCCCATCTCTGAGGCAGTTCAGCAAAGGCTCCCTTGTTCCCTGGTGCAGCCCACCTCGGAGAGAGCTGTCAAAGGGAACTGGGGACACAGAAGAGAAAGCACCATATGTGTCTCCTAGGCCCTGTTCAAGTTGTCTCACTGGAACAAGTGTCAGAGCATCAGCTCAGTCCTGGTTCTGCCCTACATGTCAGGCAGGAGTCACAGGGAGACGGTGAGGGGAAGAAAATCAACCTGAAGGGAGGAGAGGGGTACCAATATAACAAGACTTTCAATCCAGCACAAATCAAAACACACCAGTCTCTCCCATCCCTTCCCTTCCTTCCCTGGGGAGTGCAGAACCAGCAAAGAGCAGGCAAGGGTGCTGTTAGAAAAGGAAAGTGAATGCAACACAATCCGAGCTGGCTGCTACACCCACACCTCATCCTCACCAGAGCTCACACAGACCAAACTCTCACACACCTTCAAACTACAGAGCCACACAGACCGACCGGCCCCGACCGGCCCTGTGCAGAGAGGACTGTTGGCTGCACTCAGTCTGATGCAGCCAGGAGCAGATTTCCAGGGGGAGGAGGAGAGGCTGGAAGGCAGCTAGAAACATCCAACCACCAGGAGAGGGGTGAAAGAAGCTCTCTCTCTCCTGTTTGCTCCCTCTGTCTCAGATTCAGTCGCATCTCTTCACTCCTTCCTCTCCAACTCCGCACCTCTAAATGGCAGTTGCTTTCCCAGTCATGCACAGCCCAGCTGATCCTCTCACTCAGAGAGACCATTCTTTCCTTTTAATGTTGTTTCATATTTTATGCACGACCCTGCAACTACTGCAGGATTAGACTTATTTTTCTACTTTCCACAACCTTTTTACTGTGGGGAGAAGTAAATGGAAGGCTGTGACTTAACCTTCTTCAGGCCACCAAAGCAAATCTATCAAGATTCAAAAAATGCTTCATGAAAGCTTTCACTGAGACCCAGCTAGGACACCCACCTCCCTTTACACCCTCCCAGGTCCCCACCCAACCAAAACCAATGTCACATCCTGCATGGCATCAGTCCTGCCTCCACCAGGCCTCTACTTCCACCTCTCCCTGTAGCCAGCGGAGTTCCTACCAAAGCTGCTGTGAAAGAAGCCAGCAAGTACTCACTCAAGCAGCAAGAAAAAAATTAATAATAAAGGAAGGCAGCAATTTGCAGTAACCAGAAACACCCTAGGAAGAGGGAAGGGGAGAATGGGGGCTGCACCTTGAATCCATTCCAGCAGGACAGACACGATGGGACTTCCCTGACTCGGGAAAAAGCATTAGGAATGACTGCTGTGGCCATGGGTCATGCAAGGTCCATGTCTGGGGTATGAAGGAAGGACCATCAGATCTGAGTTTCTGTGACCACCTGGAATGGATTCAGAGCATCGCCCCATGCAGTACCATATGGCATTTCCAAAAACACCTTCTTAAAGTGAGTATATCCAACTGAAGGAAAGGGCATGGGGAAGTGGGGAGAGGAAATGCCAACCAACCACCAAAAGAGAAAGGAGGAAAGGCTTGTCACTTACTTTTCTTGTTTGTTTTTGACATCTTTCTTTGGTCTGTGGGGAAAGACAGAACAAAGACCTCATTAGAAGAGAGTTTATCACATATACTTCTGATATCATCCCCAGTTCCCACCAAGTCCAGGGAAGGACATGTACAGGCAGCATTGCAGGATGCCCATGGCACAGGTGAAGTGGTCCATCTCAAAATGCTTTTGCTCTCCTGTTGATCCATGCTGGTGGCTAGTGCCAAAAGATCCCAGGATGTAGGTTAGCACTGTCCACCTGTGATAGCTAGAGATGGAAGAGCCCTGACAGCAGAGGGCTTTTTTTCCCAGGCTCAACCATCCCACTGCAAACCAACCAAGTAGGCTGAAGAAGTGTCTGAACAAGAGTCCCAACCCAATGGCAGAAAAAAGGAAAGGCTCAGAGTAAGTTTATTTCAAGAGGAACCAGTGTTGCTCCATTCTCACCTGCAGTCACATTTACTGTGCTGTAAGAAGCTCATGTGTGATATGTGCTGACTCTGATGGGGTTTAATTCTCATGATCTGGAATGAAAGAAACAGAGAGGGTCACTGCCTGTTCACTCTTCATCTTCAAATCAGGCTGTTGTACAGCAAAGCACTAACACCCCAGGTGCTCCTGGGAAGAGCAGGGCAGAGTTTGAGCTAGCTCTGAGGCCCTGTACTCCCAGTCAGAAAAGGCCTTTGATCACAAGCGAGCAGCAACACCAGACTTGTGCCAAAGCTCTGTTTGCTCATGCATGTCTGGTGCCAGCTCTGGTGGACTGCCTTGGAGACAGGCATGGGAGAGGGTATACCACCATAGCAAGGTTCTCAATGAGCCCTCCCTGGCTAATGCTGGACAAACAGTAGCTGAACATCCAGCCTGATCGTGCACAAGCCATGCTCAGTCGCACGCAAAGGTCCCAGTTGAAAATTCCAAATCCAGGTCCTCTTCCTTATGCCACCATTCCTTCCCAGCTGACATCTCACTTTCTCAGTAACTTGACAAACAAAAGAAATCTGGAGATCTGTGTTTAAAAGAGTCCTGCAAAGCTAGACATCACCCAGACCCAAGCCCCAGGTACCTCCAGGGAAGTTATTTAGAAGCTATGGAGTATTGTCACATTCTCTTAACCCAGAACACAGATGGAAAACTAGCTCTAGAGATCTGCTTAAGTGCCTCTGACTCTTTACAGGCATGCAGGCATACCAGTCAAGAACTATAATTCAGCAAGGAATGGTAGGAAGAAAACCATCCCTAGCTACATCAAGCTAGTATTGTCTGGCCCAGGCTGGAGCCTGCAAGTGGAGAAGTAGTATAGGGAACCATGAGAGGGCATAGGCAGGTTCTTCAACAGAGTTCCAACACAGCCCAAATTTCAAGTAAAAGGACCTGCTGGTAAATCACTTAGTACTGCACATCTCTCATCCATATTAAAAAGTGACAGCAATATTTACAGTGGCCATTTAAGAGGCTAAGGGACAAAAGTAGGCGAGGGAGCCATGGGTTACAGGTAAGGGGCACCAGCATGATTTTGGACATGAGCTGGGTTCCAGCCTCACAGACAAGGGCAGTAACAAAGCTCTCTAAAGCAATCCGCATCTTCCCCATTGGTCCAGGCTTTGCTATCATGGCCACCTCTGTCTCTTCCAAGAAATGAATTCAGCAGCCTCCAAACAAAAGAAGAAGATGCCCAGAGGCAGAAAAGCTTTTCCAGCTGACACAGAAGCAGATTGTTTCTTAGAGCCCCTTTAACCCCTACTGTGCCAGGGTAGCTAATGACCCAAATTCCCTGCTCTGTTGGTACAGGCTGACCTCACATGCCCTTCAGGAGAGAGTACCAACAGGTTCTCCCCTTTTGCCCTACTCAGCTGGGTCAGAACAGCAGCTGTGTGTAGAATTAAGGTGGAGCAAGAACCAAGGAATATGTTCTTTGAGAACTTGGGAGGTAACACCACCAGAAATGCTCCTTTGCATTCTCTAAGCACGAAGTGCTCGTTTGCAGAAACACTCCTTTGCATGCTCCTACCTACTGTATTTGGGCAAGAGCCAAAAACCAGACTTTCCTCTTAGCTTTAAAGAGACATGGGCGACTCATCTTTTAACCCTGTGTGGTTTAACACAGAGCACCAGAGTCAGAAGACAGGTTCCCTGGGGTAGGTTGCATTTCCTCTGAATTAGCTGGGAGTTGGGACTTGGGGTGGCTGTGATGGCTGACTTGTTTCCTTCCAACCATGCATGGCAGATTGCAAGCCGGACCCTCACCTCCATTGTGACGTTGTACACATCCACAGGGACACATTCTAGGCCCTCATCGCCGCAGCAACCCGCACATCTCATCAGAGGCACACAGGATGGCTTGAATATGTACTCCACCTCATCAGGGTACTCCTGGAAAATGTCCACCAGGGTCTCAATAGTCCTGCAGAAGCTGCGCTCGTAGACTTCCAGGAATTTGATAACTAAAAGAGGAATGGAGGGAATAAGTTAATGCAAACTTAGCTCAAGAATGTCTAGTGCTTCACCCCTTAAAGTGAGCCAGACAGTTGCAACACAGCTACCCTATGCTCTTCACTAACAGTCTTGCAGGCCTAAATCCTTTGTCTGTGCTCTACATACACACACATCAAGTGGGAAGGGAAAAAATCACCTACGGCTGCTTCAGGGCAAAGGCAAGATGGACAAAAGAGCCTCACTGTTTGCCTCCCTGGTACCATGATGCATGCCACAGGTGACTCTTTCCCAAACCTCTTCTCTGCTATTCCCCATACACCTGGCATGCTGCCACTAAGAATATCAGATCAGCCAAAAAGCTGCAGGAGATAATCTGTACCCTGGATTAAGGCCCTTCACTGGTTTTCCCTTTATTCCCTTTCAAAACAGCCACTGGATGCCCCAGTGGGTTTTAAAGTCAGAAGCATCCTTTGTACAGACCTCAGCACACAAACACTTCTAAGAGCAAGCAGAGGCTCTGAACCATGGAGCTATGCATCTTTACCCTTCCTGTCATCTATGTCTTTTGGCCATGCAGAACATACACCTCACCAGGTCATCACGGAACCATGACAGCATCCACTACAAAGTGACAGCCTCCATGTCTCCACACTGACCACCATCCCACACTGACGAACCAAGCCACCCACTGAAAGATTCAAAGTAGGCTCACAGCATCCCCAGGATTAACCAGACTATATATTTAGCTACTGAACCACAATGAGACAGTGTAGGAGGGGGAACAGGGTGTATCTGCCATTATCCCATGCCTTCCCTACAAATGGAGCAAACACTAACTGCTTGCGATCTGCACTGATTTCACAAGTATTTCTCAATGTTTCCCAGTCTCTTGCCAAAGCTTCACTCTGCTGCTTGGTCAAGGGTTGGAGAGATTTAAAGAGATGAAAGATAGTATAGATAAGTACACACACACACAAACCCTGGGCGCTAGTACAGTACTGCAAACAATGAGTACCTGGAGTCCTCCAGGCCTCCTAGCTGTAGCACCACACTGGCAACTGAGGATGTCTCACATGATCAGAGGGTAAGAGTATGCACAAGGAGAGAGTACCTGCCCCATGCTGTTATGCACTGTAATGATCCACCTGTACAGTATGCAGAGTCCTCTAGCACCAAGGTTGATAACTCAGAGTGATAAGAGCAAACTGCTTGCATCATGGAAAATCATGGTCTCCAGTAAGCGTTTCTAAAGTGCCCTGAACTTGTGACAAACTGGCATAAAGGTTACTTTGCCACAAAAATGCAAAAGCTGCAGGGCTTGGAGCTCACAGCCCACAGTTAATTGTTGAAAGTTAATTCTAGGTCATACAGGGCTGACACTGCCATAGTGCTGAAGTGCTGAGAGCGGGTACAAGAGGGGAGGAGCTTCCATCCAAGGAGTTTGAAGTGTCAGAGAGAGTGAGCAGCTATTAAAAGAGAAAGTGGCTTGTGAAAGGGAAATGCAGCCTGGCAGGCATGGACTGCTTTGTTGGTATTCCTTGTCTAGAAGACAACATGTTTCTATTCCTTGTTCCTTACTCTCCCCTCCTCCCCTAACTGCCGTATGTCTCCTGTCTGCTCTCCTATCTCGTCTGTGACTACCTCCTTCTCCTCCTTTTTCCTGTTCTCCTTTGGAGTGACTTTAGTCACCGCCTATGTTCCAACAAGTTGAACAATTTAATATGTGGGAAATTCTGCAGGCACAAAGATAATCGCTGAACTGCACTGTTGATTATTCACACCATGCCAGACACAGGATCTGAGAACTCTGGCAGTAAAGGCATAGTTCAGGATAAAAATGCTTACAGACCTACGTCAAGGGGAGGGACAGAAAGTAAGAGGGAGGGAAAGCAGCAGTTACCTGTGCAGATCAAATGCTGCTCACCACACCAGTCTGGGGCACAAAGGAGGCAGAAACCGAAACAGAGTAGAAAAGTAAAGTGAAACTGACCAACGTCTGCCATGCTTTTCTAAATGTTTGCACTACCCAAGCATTTGGATTACACCAGAGAATCTAGAATAACAGATTGGCCCCAGAACAGCATATTCAACTTCTCTCGTAGGGCCTTTACTTTCACAGCTGCACCCTGACAACTATACTTGAGAACTGGGAGATTTGACAGGACTTAAGCCTTCCCATGAACAATCTGGGAGTTTCTACCTTTACTTTAACATGTAATGGTTTTCCAAAGTCTGAATCAGCCTTTGAAAAGGAACCAGGGAATCTTTCCCTAGCTGCCAGTCAGAAAATCTTACCACAAAAGGCACCTTGCCTTATTCTGCTGGACACAGAACGTTCACAAGGAGTCTGTGCAACACTGTAGTTCATTTGCACAGTTACCACCCAAACCAAACTGGAGCACATGACTGAGGCACAGTCAACCTCACAGCAAAGCCCTGCCCCTTTTATCATATACCTACGCTTACTCCTGTCTACTGGGAGTTAGATTCCACACTTTGCTGGGCTGATTCTTCCTGTGCTTCCTTTCCACTGGTTGTATCATGAATGGAAGAAAGTCTCTTTCATGGGGAACACAGGAAGGTCACCAAAGGACTAACCGCTAGGTCTGCTCCTATCCTGTAGTCTGAGTTTCAGACCACATTAGAAGTTAATCCCACAATTAACTCACACTCCTACCCTGCAGAACACCACCAGATTTGAGTCAGGTTCTTTGTCGTGAATGGAGGGGAAGTAAGGTTAAAACCAAGACAGGACCCACATTAACTCTTCAACACAGAGTTTAAGTTCAAGCAGTCAAGTGAAAACATGCTGGACTAGAAAAAGGAGAAAGTCTGTGATCATTTTGTCTCCCTCCCCATCAACAGCTTAGCAGCAATATAGACACACTACTGTTTTAAAAATAAAAGTGCAGCAACAAGTGGTGGTGGTTTCCTTTATTTATACCAGAAAAATCTTCTCCTGTGAAACAAAGAGTGTTTGTCTGACTCCTCTACAAATTCCTGTGCCCCAAAACATGTGGAAACCTCTCCTGAGCACAAAAGGGTAGAGGCTGAAGCTAAAATAACAGTCTCCAACTAGACTTAAGTCCATCCCAAATAAAAACCTGTCACAGCTTGATGGGTCAGAGAAAGCATAAAATGGCCATAGACACAAACCCTCCTTTCACCCCAAGCCCTAAGAGCTTCAGTGGAAGGGACTGTCCTTGGTTAACAGAAGCTCATCATCATCTCTTCACAGAGTTGAAAATGAGCTACACAGAGAGGACCTCTAAGATCAAACCACAGAAGCAGAGCCCGGAAGTGCCAGGAGTCCTGATTTCTATTTCACAGATGTATCTACATCACAGAACCTGAAATAGCAGCAAGACAACACCGAAGTCTCACCACTTATATTGCCAGACCAGCTTCTACTGCAATCACATCAGACTTCTTGTGACAGAAGTTAATTCTGCTTGATTCTTTCCCTCCACAGGAGGGATTTGTTGGACACAACAAATGGCACAGATGAGCACTAGCTCTTTTCTACCAACAGCAGAGGACTGGCTACCAAAATAAGCCTCACAGCAGGCTCCATCTTGATCCCTCTGGAGTCACTGAACCTTCTTCTGTTGACTTCAGCAGGAGCAAGGGTCAAGAACAACAGGCAGCAACCCACCAGCAAATCAGAAATTTTGGCTGTGCAAAATGGACACCTATCCCAAGCACAGTTTGCCACAAGCCTCTGGCGACACACATGGAGTCTGTCACACCAATAAAGTTACAGAAATTGAAACTGACTGCTACGGGAAAAAAAAAAAAAAAAAAAAAAAAAAAAAAAAAAGCAAGCCAATCTCGGCCCACACTGCTGGAGCCCTCTGCTGACCTCCAGCTGGAATAACGCTGAAGGTCACAGTCCATGGGGACCCTGCAAGACGTCTGCCAGACCCTGCCATGCAACAAGAGATCTGCTCTGCTATGCAGTTAAGGGGAAAATACGGTTAGGATGGTCTTAAAACAGGTGATGATCACCTCAGCCTGAAGGTTCCGAAGTCCACAGCCCTTTTATCCCACTGCTGAACTGAGGTGTGTGGAGAGAAGCCAACCTCCTGACACACAGGGCTTCACTAGACAGGGAGCTAATAAGAGGCGTCTCTGACTAAGCCACGGGCTGACCGCCCTTCTGGTCTACATTTACGTCCATGAACCAATGAGGCAGGGGACACTGTCACAACCTGGCCTTTGGGCAACCAGAAAGACACAAGATCACAGCACCTGGAAAGGCACCACATTGTTTCTCCACCAGGCAATGGTCCTGTCCATACTGGACCACCAGGAACAAATCAGTAGAACCTATCAGATCACAGTGCTGTTCCCTGAATCGGCAAAATCTGCTAGCCCAAACCAGAATAAAAAGGCGTATTTTTAAAGCCTGGCTCTTTACAATTTCCTGACTGCAGGGGTATCTGACATTGCTGGGAGGCATCAGCCCAGAAAACCATCCTAGATTGTCCCTCTCTCCTTCTCTTACTCAGAGACCTGCCGTCTGGGGGCTGCTCTGGCCTTTGTTCAGGGATCAGCCCTGGCCACCCAGCTGGGCATCACCAGCACCACCGGGAGAGAGGTGGGCAGCAAAATTTGACAAATCCCTTCCTATAGCACTGTGCGAATCCCGAGCAAGCTGCTCACCGCTACTCAGCTCTTTGTGTGCCCCCGTGTGTGCGCAGATAAGATATATATATATATATATATATATATATATATATATAAATGAGAGTGCGTATGTGCACCAGCGCACGCACGCAGTTTCCCTCGGAGTTGTGGTAAGCCAGGGGCGGGCTGGGCCAGCCCTGCTGCCCGCCCTGGCACCGCGGCCGCCCCGGAGCCCGTCCCCACGGCCACCCCCGGCCCGGCCCGGGCCCGCGGCGTGGGGCGGGGACGCTGAGGCCGCCACGAAGGGGTTGATGGCGGCGGCACCTCCCGCCGGCAGCCCCCGGTCCCGCTGCCCGGGAGGTGGCGGTGTTGGCCGCCGGCGGCTACGGGGGCTCCTTCCCCCCAACCCCGGGTCGTCCCCGCCCGCCGGGAAGCCACCCAGCGCTTACCTTCATTGGGTTTCCGCTCCCCATCCCCCAGAGCGGGCGCAGCCTTCGACAACTGCAAAGACAACAGAGAATCAGTCACAACACGGAACCGTGACGCAGGTCCCGGGGCGCAGGAGTTCCCGGACAGGGGCCCCGGGGGTCCCGGTCCCGTCGGGCAAGGGGCGGAGGGAGCCCCGGCGGGAGGGGGCGCCCTTGAGGCGGAGCCGCTCCCCCCGGCGGACAGAGGAACCTTTTGTTCCGCCGTCCCCAGGGGAGCCGAGAGGGGCACGGGCAGCCCGGGCTGAGGGACGGGGCTGGCAAAGCGATGTGGCGGGCCCGAGAGAGGCCCTGAAGGGAGAAACGCGTCCCCGGGGAGCTGCTGTCAGTGACCTCGGGCAAACGCCGGGAGCAAATGCGAGCCCGGTGGAGAAAGTAACGGGGTGACCTGCTGCTGCCGCCAACACGACCGGCGGGCCCGGGCACCACTTCTACCCGTGAAGGTGAATCTGGCCCGGGAGGGCAGAAAGGGGAGAAGGGTGGCCAGGCACAGAAGGGCATCGGTCCCCTCTCAATGTCACAGATGTCTGTCACCCAGCAGTGGTGGCCACGGAGGTGTCGGCATCTGGCCGGGTGTCAGGGCGATTAACTGTGACAGCACCACTTTGCCGACTGACGCCGCCAAACCGCCCGGGTTTTCTCCCTCTCTGATGGAAGGGAGGGCGACGCGCGCCCTCACCTAGTGGTCCCAATCCCCAGCCCCTGCATGGATCCCGTTCCTGCGCTCCACAGCTTCCCGTGGGCCAAAAATGAAAAGGCTGCAAGCTCTGCAGTGACTCCTGATGCCTTTTGGGACTGGGGCCATTTCCAAAGCACTGATGCAGGCAGGAGTGGTGACAGGTAACCCACCCCCAAAATGGTATGAAGAAATATTACACCACTTTACTAAGTAAGTCTTTTTAATTCCAGGTGAAACAGGAACGCCACTCCTCCTGCTCTTCGTGAGGGCTTTAGCTCTGACGTAACTTTCCAGCCAGGTCAGGCTTCCCCCTGCTGTTCTGTTCTGAACCAAAATGGAAAAGGCCCGACTTTTCTTCGCTTTTCTGAGGTATGTTGGTACCTGTGTGATGCTATCCACCCCAGAACTTGCTGCCTTTCAGCAGATGCCCATAAGAAGCATGGGGATCTGTACAAAATACTGCTTTGTCAGCAATATGCTATGTTCAGGCTTAGAAAAAGGCCCTCTGATCTTCCAGCTGAAGACAGAACTGAATTAAGGCCAAGTCCACCCAAAGCTCACAAGAGGAATCTGCCACCTATGGTCTTCTAAGCAGTCCTGTGCACAGGGCAGCACCACCATCCAAGCAGCTGAAAGTGTCAGCTTTTAAAAGAAGGGGGCAAGAGAGCCAGCTAGAAGCCCCTCTCCCAGACATTCCTTTGTGTCTGTGCATAGTTTCCTTTGTCTAAGGTCCCCCTGACCGAACTTCTTTCTCATTTCAACCACAGTCTTTCTATACCTGGGCATAACTTACCAACCCAGATCTGAGCTGCCCCATGAGTGGATCTATTTCCTCTCTGGGGACGAGGGGGCTGTGTGCTCAGTCTCAGTACTCTGACAACACTTTAAAAAGCAGGTTCCTAGAAACAGTTCCACTCCTGAAGTGTGAAGGTCACTGCAACAGCACAAACAAAATGGAAGCGGCAGAGCCTGCAGCGGCCTTCCAAAGCCACTCAGTGTCTGACAATCTATGGGTAAAAAGAGAACCACTTCAAGGGCAGAAAAGCCTCAATCTTCCATGGCACAGGAAGAGGATCATGAGCCAAGTCAGTTTATTCAAATCACAATGTCCCCAAGACTTTTCACGGACGGATTTCTGGTTCACACACAAAATGATACAACAGACTGAGCAAAATTAGCTTGGAGATACTTTGAGGGGCATTTTTACCCATTCTCTATGCAAAACTACCCAGCCAGCTGCCAAGCCCACTGCCTCCTCACATCCAAGCACACAGGCTGCACAAGTGATGAGAAGAAGAAGCAAGCCACATGCTTTCGCTACTCACGTGCGCCTAGCCAGCACCTTGCCCTGCCCCTGATGTAGTGGAAAAGGAGCCAGTGCTCACCTAGACATGGGATGTGATCTGACCCCAAAGATGGGAAACAAGATCAGTGCAAAGTGGGCAAAGAGCTTCTGAGCTTTCCCAGGGGAGCTCTCAGCAGAAACGAGAAAGGTTTCCCAGAACTATCAGTAACACACTCTGCTCACTATTCCAAGAAACTTTCCTGCCCTTTCAGCAGTGCTTTTCACCCGTGCCTAGTGCCCTCAAAGCATGTCCACTAGAACAGCAGGTGAGGCAGGGCCTTGTGCTTCACTTCAAAACAGTCCGCTACGTATCAGACATGGGGAACCAAAAACATTCCTCAGGACAAGCAGGCCAACTGTGCCCTTCAGTAGGAGCCTGAAGGTCATGCTCGCCTCTGCTGGCTTTTGGCATTACCCAACAGTTCTGTAACACAATTTCCTCCCAATAGATTTTCAACGTTTCACAGTAGCGTGGAAGCAACCCCTGGCCCGGCCTTGACAGTAGGAAAAATGAGCCCAGGAATGGGGCTGACAGAGGAAACTCCTTTCTTGTGCTCTTTTCAGGTTGTAGCAAATGCACATCCCTCCCTCTGTGGGGTAAAACCTTCCCTAACAAAAAAACTCACTTCACACCATCCATGCATCTGTACCTTCCCCATCCTCCTTCTCCCCCAGTCCCTGTCCAAAGCAAGCTTTTCTCTGAAGGGAGAGAAAAGGTTAATCAAGTCATTCCTCCCTAACCATCACCCCCCCCTCACCACCACCACCACCAGCACTCTTTCTCTCCTTTCCCCTCCCCCTAATCTGTGCAGCCTCATTAAAAGAGCTTTGTAACTGTTTAGGACTGGAACAAACAATCCATCCACTTTGAGAGGGACTCTGGGACAGGAGTTAAGGCACTTCTCATCTTAGGCACTAGAAATTCTCAGCGTTTTCTGCTTAGGAGAGGGGGGTAATGGGACTCACTACACTCCTCCATTATACATGCATACAGAGGTCAGCAATCCTGCAAGCTGCCAGTATAGCCAAGGAACCTCTGACAGAACAGGCAGGAGAATGATTTTGGGGTTGCTCAGCAATCAGAGAGCCTCTCAGACATCTCTCTCCCCTGCTCCCAGAGAAGTGCTTCTCTTTCCAGCCTGTCCTCAGAGCACAGGAACAGCTCTGGGGAAGGTGACCTGCTGTGTCCCAGCTGCCTAAGCGCTGTGGAAGCAGGTTTTGGTCGTTCCCCATCGTGGCGTGGTACAGAGGCACAGCAAAGGCAGGCAGCCTGGTGGGTGTGCGATCATTAACAGTCTAGTCACAGGCTTGTTCTCCCTCCCTCAGTGTCTGATCACTGCCTCTTCCTATGGCAATACAGCTGCTATATCCAGGTCCCTCTGCTGGTTCAGGGTAGGAGGGGAAGAGCTCCCAGACCATCATCAGGAGCAACCTGTCATCAGGCTGGCAGCAAGACCCACAGATGAATGAAGATGGGCAATGAGTAGCTGCGCCCCATTCTCTAGGAAAAGGAGGACTGGAAGAGGACAACACTGCAACCTCTCTAATCCCGTAGTGCGTGAGGACTGCACACCGCTCAACGCAATCAGTCAGCTGGGAGGGTGGCAAAAGTGCCTTTCCCTCCCTTGCCTGCATGGAAAGGCTATCGCCACCAATGGAGGCAGACACCTGTGGCATCAGTGCTGCCCAGACCCAACCATGAAACAATTTCCCACCATCGATGTCTTGCTGCAGGAGCAACCTTAACAACTACCTCAGTAAGGAGTCATCCCCCTGAACCTTCACCAGAGGAGCACCGTGATTCCTTCATCCCTTCTCCTTCACTTCCAGGAAAGCTGCGCTGGATCCTGCTTCCCCAACTCAGACTCTGTCAAGGCTTTTATTTAATGCTCTCTAATGTGCCTGGCTAGCTAGATAGATCAGTCTGAGAGCCAGATAAATATTATCATCAAAGCA
The DNA here is from genome assembly GCF_001522545.3 of Parus major. Lineage (NCBI taxonomy): Eukaryota > Metazoa > Chordata > Aves > Passeriformes > Paridae > Parus > Parus major. The sequence goes on from NC_031770.1 coordinate 32,525,104, forward strand.
CAAACCCTAGTCCCGTGTAAAGAGTCATGCCTTCTGCCATGCTCAGTCATCATCAAGCTGCCTACATGAGATCTGCTGGCATTTCTAACATTCCTATCACTGTGGTGCCCAGACAGCCAACGGACAAATAAGGACAGAATCGAAGGACAGATCTCACCGTCAATCTGCCTAAGCACTTATATAGCCCACATCACCCAGGTACCTGAAGCCCTAGCCATCCCTCTGCAACATTTCCCCCCAAACTCCTGTAATTCTCCCCTATCATTTTTTCCCCATTATACTGTTCCCTCATCTGCACCATCCTCTGGCCTAGGAGAAAAGGCAGCACGAGGCTTTTATGGAACTCTTGAGGACGGACAGATCTCAACTCTACCTGATCCGCTGTTTCCTCTTCTGGGGAAGAGGAAGGGGAGGGGAAAGGAACAAGGGGAGGGTTAAAGGGTGTTGTCACTGGACACTGATACAGAATTGTCTATACTATAGGTGGGGAACAGATGCTACTGTACAAGTTTACTGAGGAGCTGGGAGGCAAAGAAACCCCTGGTCTGGTTGACAGTGGAAAAACTCCTGGAGAGCAGAAACAATTGTCCCACCAGCCAAATCTGGCAGGAAGGCAGCAGGGAGTTGCTCTGTGCCACACTCAAGTGACAGTGCGCCTCAGTTCCCATAGAGCATGGCCGAGCACAGCCTAATGTGCGGCTGTCACTGGATAAAGTAGAGATATAACAGGCTAGAAACAAAGCGTGCAGTGCTTGCATGACTTCAGTTACAGCTGAAATGGCTCCTAATTGGGGAGTTGCCTTCCAGCATCGGTGCTGAACAAACAATGTGAATAACTGATTAGTTTGCAAGCGACGTTTATTTTCACAATTGTGGGAGATGATCTGGCCTGCGCTCTCTCCAACTGCAGAGAAGAAATGGCAGGAGAGAACTAACCTGTTATAACCTTTAAAACGTAATCCATGCCTGCCTCGCGAACAGCCACTTTCACGTGGGCACTCTGTCTAAACCCCTTAATATCTCTTGGCAACACAGCCCTCTTGACTCTTTAGAAAACAGATTTATAGGACAGGTTTGCAAAGAAAGCTGCCCTTTTTTCTTTAAAAAGAGGAAAGGAGGAAGAGTTGGTTTCTAATTCCTCAAGAATGACAATGAGGTAAAAGTGACTGAAGAGGAAGAGAAAAATCCTTGGTTTTGTAATCGCGGTGCAGGAAATATATTTTGATTATTTTTTTTTTCCAATCTAGAAGAAATTCTGGATCCATTTTGTCCCCTTTGATCTCTTATTTGTTTTTCCAGCTAGGCATTTTGAACTCCACTCGGCGGCACGAACCCGAGCTGGGACCCAAGGCAAATACCGCCGAAACAGCCTTTTGCAATGTCAGGAGACCCGAGGCTGATGCAAGAAGGCAGCGCGCTGCCTCCCTACCCCAAGCCCCGCCGACCGCAGCGCCCCGGCCCCGGCGGGACCCTCACGGCCGCGTCGCGCCGGGGCGCGCTCATGTGCGCGGGCACTCCGCACGGCGCTGCCGCTGCCCCGGGGCTCCGCGGAGCTCCGGCCAGCGCTGGCCCCCCGCCGCAGCACCGCACGCACACACGCACACGTGTCGGTGCTGTGGGCACCCACTCGCACCCAGCGCCAGCGGCGCGGCCGCACCGCACCGAGCAG
>NC_031770.1:32527632-32528998 GCF_001522545.3 Parus major
TGTCTTCTCTGTTACTGTCTTTTCCTCTCTCTGTCCACCGCTTTAAAAAAAAAAAATCAGAATAGTAATATATGGAGAAAAAAAAAAAAAAAAAAGAAAAAAAAAATCCAAGCTGGATAGAGAGGGAGGGAACTGCGGCGTGGGAAGGCTCTGTAGGAAAGGGAGGGAAAAAAAAAATCCCAGCGGATCAAAGTATAGGTGGGGAAAAAATAAATTAAATGAGAGGATAAAGCAAGGCGGCAAGCTAACAGCAGGTCCCGGTGCCCGGGGAGGGCTGCTCCCGCGGCGCGCTGTCCCCCGCCGGCACGGCGTGCGCTCCTCGCCCCCGGCGCGGCGGCAGCCCCGCTCCGCGCACTCCAGCGGCGCCTCCGCGTAGCGCCCGCTCCCCGCGCAGCGCCCGCCCCACCGCCCGCCGCTCGTCAGCACTCTGCAACTGATCACAGCGGCCACGGGGAGAGACGCTCCGGCAAGTCCCACCTCCTCGGCGATGGCCCGGCCTTCTCCCCGCCCTCCAAGCTGGCCGCGGAGCCTGTAGCCCCGCGGTTCCGTACGCTGGAGCCGTAGCCCCGCGGCTCGTGCATTTCAAACCCAGCTCCCTTCCCAGTTTTCTCGCCGCGCTTTCTGCCGTGCCGATGGATACATGTTCGGGTCAAAATTCACTTTGCCCGTGGGAATTGTTCCAAAGTCCAGCAGAGACATTTGGGGAGAGGGGCGGCGGGGGACAAATTGTAATCACAGCCATCATCTGACCACCCCCCACAGGACTTGGCTTTTCAGATACAGTGATTTCTTAGCACCTATGTGTTAAAGGGCTAAAGGAGCGTTATCCTCAGGTGGGTTTTATTTTTCTTAACCCAGTGCTATTCTCCGGTGGCTCAGGGGCCTGCCTGTACTGGCTGAGTGATGCCCGGGTGTGCAGAAGGGTGTCATGTGGAAGGGGTGAGGGTTTTGCCAGACAAACCCCACCCTGCTTTCTGAGAAGGTATTGAAAGTGCAAAGCGACAGCTTTGTCTCACTGAGTTTGATGCGGGCATTCCCCAAATGAGCTACCTGGTTCCCGTCACACTGAAAATTTGTTCATACTGCATACATAGTAACAATATGCGAGCGACGGCATACATCTTTCTCCTGCCTTCATCCTCCAAGGACCTTATGTGGCAGATGGAGTGGAAGATCCCAGGCTGGCAGATCCCAGGGCTCACCATGGACTGGTGGAAGGGGTAGGGGGAAAAGACACTGAAGAAAGAAAATGCTGTATTGTCATTTAAAAGCAGGTATTCCAATGCTGTGCCACAGACTCATACAGGCAAAGCATTGGCTCTATAGAGGCACCTGCTGGCTGAGAGAAACACATGAAAAAACCCCA
>NC_031770.1:32529014-32561263 GCF_001522545.3 Parus major
CAAAAAAAAAAAAAAGAAGAAATCTTTGGTTTTGGTAGATCTTAGACCTGTTTGTCTCTTTGTTTCATTTTAAAAGATGTTGTGTCAACCCTTGTTGCAGTATGTGGGGATGGTGCCCTGGTCACACTGATCCTGAGGAAGGCTGGGAAATGAGTGACAGATCTGCCTGAGCAAGGAGCAGCTCCCATCTGGCCCCTCCACTGCCCCAGCTGCAGGTCACACCCCACACCCCTTGTACCCACAGCCTTCCATCTGGGCAAGGGTAGAAATCCAGCCCAGGTGAAAGCCTGAAGGAGAATATAAACCCTTTCTCCTCAAGGTTCACATTCCTATTGTGGTGTGGTGGGTGTTGTTCAAACATTGCAAAATAATCCTTTTTCCTTTGCTTTTTCTGCAGAGGGTTTCTGAAGAAACAAATACCCATCCAAAATAACTGGAGTTCTCCATGTTCAGGATGCAATTGCCAAAAATGCCTTCCAAGAGACAGGGAGAATTCAACCTCCCCCAGGAAAAAGAGGGGATATTTCATTAACTGAAGGTAAAGCCAATTTAAAATTCCCGGAGGCAGAAACCCTGTCCGACTCTGTCCCTGTTCACTGTGAACAGGTCTGTCTTTATGCCAGGCCTCTGCACTTCAGACCAGCAGCAAGCAGATTAACTCACTCAATCCTTTTATCTGGTGGAAGGTCTTAGGTGCCTTTTCCCCTCATGATAGATAAGCATTCTATGAATTACTGCAAATAATTTCCAATTATAACACTTCTCTGGATGGAAAAAATCCCTCCAGCTGCTGCTTTGAGGAAAGTCCCCCACAGAAAGCCCACAGAAAACATTAAATCCATGAGTGGCAAGGGGCAGCCTTATCCCCGTAAAGCTACAATGTACTGTAAATAATGTACAGAACCCAGCTTCTAAAATTACCACTACGGGATTGCTCATCTCGTTTTATGTTTCATCTGGATCCTGTGATCTTCCCACCTGCCAACATCCTGTTACCAGGAGAGCAGTGTGTGTGAAGTTTGTGCAAATGGTCATGTACTTGCTGAATTCTGGCACCAGCAAGGACATTCATGTGCCTTCCATGTTAACTGTACACCATAATAAATACTGACATTGCTATAGAATCTGCAGTGTTCGTGCTAAGAACTGCTCATCAAGAAAGCAAATCTATCTGTGTCCCAGCTATGCTTCTTTATTAGCCTTGTTAGGTTCCCATGTCCATGGCCCCTGAGACAGAAATCATCGACAGGCAGGATTTTAAATATGGAATACCTAAAAGCATGAGCCCCATGTTTAGGAACTTAAGAAAAGACACGTGATTTGCAAAGAGGCAGGGTGATGACTTATTTGGAGCTGTGAGGCGCTGAGGACTTTTAAGAATAATTTAGGACTTCATCTTGCAGATTGAACTCAGTCAAGGCTTTGGCATTGACTTCAAAGGACATAAGATCAAGCCTTATTTAGAGGATCAAAATACAAAATTAGGAGCCCAAATTTAGGCATCCATGTTTTAATACCTTGACCTGTGTTAGTAATACCCTTCATCTAATCTATCTATTTAACCTAAAAAGAGACAAATGTGAATAACTTTTTACTGACTTGCCTAAGAGAACCTGTGGCAAAAAACACATTACCCACACTTCATTTATTTTTAATCCCCTCTCTCAGATCCCCAAAATAACAGCCAGAGCAATGTTAGTGGAGGAACGCAGGCTCACTTTGAATTTGGAATAGGAAACATGAGAAATGTGGACATCAGAAAACAAATTAAACAAAACAATATTTTCTTAGTATTCCATCTTGTGGGCAAGTCTGGGGGGATAATCCAAATTAGGAGAGAAGTCAGAGAAACAAAGAGCAATTTTAAGCATTTTAATGCCAGAGCTATTTCCTAACACACAACTCACTCACTGATTTCAAATATAGTCCCTCAGTGCAGAGCATGGAGGACAGCACTAGAAAAATCAATATCTTGGTATGGCCTTCTAGCAGATAGGGAAAAAAAGCCAGAATGAAGTGAACTGTTGAGAGAAGCAGCCAGGTGAATGGATCCTAAACATCCTGAGGTATTTCAGGTGTTTCTTTCCCTGTAAGAAATCACGGGAACACAAGCTGCAGTAGCCAAGCTATGGCCGAGCTGGCTGCAATGGTCACAAAACGGTGAATCAGTTAACTGCATGAGCCTTATTATTGTCATTATTTTTGTGTTGGTTGCACTAACAGGGAAAGGAACAGCTGTAGGTATAACAAAAGGTTGCTCCTCTGAGATGCTTTGCTGACGCTCCCTCTGCTGTGATGTAAATAGAATACATGTGATGGGTAAAGGCAGCGCTCAGCTCGGATCTGCAAGCATTAGAGATGCCCATGCACCACCCACTGGCAGTTTCACTTACCTCTGTCACTCAGGAGTTTCCCAAAGATCTTCTGCTTCTGGAAAGAGAAAAGTGCTCATGAATGCACAGCACCATCACTCATTTTGTCCTTCTGGGTTGTTTTTGTACCCTGAACACTTTCCCATAGTCAATAATCACATCATGTTATGAGGAATTGCATCCCTTTCCTTACTCTTTATATGTTTTCCTATGACTGACTGGATCTTTGTATCATCCTTTTGGAGCAAGAAGCAGAGGCAGTGACAAGTGAGTGGAGATAACAGGACTGGTCCTCAACAGTCAGCAGGATTGTTTTAACATCTACAGTGAGATCAAGAAACTCAAAACAGCTACTCCTGCCAAAATGATATGTAATGTCAGCTTAAGGGTACAGTCATCTTGACCCTGACTTATATCTCCCTGGCTAATAGATCTGGTAGGAATATACACACACAGTTTTTGTGATAGTACTTCACCTTACACTTACATCACATTCCCTGGAAAAGTATCTGATGGGGGAGCCTACTTATTAAATCATTTCCTGGAGGGGAGAATTCATTTGGGCTCATTTATTATCATTTGTCCTGGAGCTCATATTTTACATTCTGAGCATAAGGAGTGGGTGTTATTCATAGCTATGGGTCTAAGAAGCAAATGCTAATTTCAGGAAAACTGTTCTATTGTCTGAGGTTAATCACTTGATGTTTGTCCCAGGTGCTATACACATGTTGCTTGCTGAAGGAGATATGGCTTGATCTCGGATTTTGACATTTTGGTAACTACCAAACAAAAATAAAACTAAACTGAAGTATGCCTATCCCTCCCCTGAAAATCAAGTGGCATTTAGCAATATTGACTTGAACAATAAATAAATCTATTCAACAATCAAATCAGAACAACTTGAGTGGGGGACCTAAATGAGTACAATAACAGAGACACAGAAGTTTGACAGTCCTCTGCAAAGACAAGCAAACAGGACTTCAGTCCAAAGGAACCCACAAAGCACCTATTCTGCATTCCATGGGCCTCAAAGTCGCCCCAGCACCTCTCACCACACTTCAGAGCTGTAGCAAAGGCCAAATACCACAAACATAACTCACCACAGAAAGGGAAGAGGGCAAGGCTCTCTCCAAAGTCGTGGCAGTGGCAGGCTGTGGTTTGCAGTGCCCCACAGAACTGTCACCACAATTAGCGCCAAAGAAAAACTAGCAAACACCAACCAGTGGTGTCTATCTGATCCAGAAAGAACTCCCTCCTGCCCACAGATCTGACAGTCAGAATAAATTCTGGGGACACAGGGACAGGATCACAAGCACACCTTGCCACAGGTCACATCTTTTCTCTGCCCACTCACCAGTGCTCCCTTAGAAGAAAGAAGCCACAGAACGCCTGCCACACAGGCATGGTGCCAACAACTGCTGACCCAACCTCCTCTCATCTGCTTGATGAGACCCAAAAGCCCCTCTACAATGAAAGATGGGGGGTGTGTGGGTGTGGGAGGTATATAACTTCCCTAGAGCAAAAAGCCAGAGAGCAGCTACTGGCTATTTGTGGTTCCACATCGCAGGGTACCAGAGGGACATGAAATGTTTATGTACCAAAATAATACCTGTGCCTCTTCCCCAGTAATTAGGGTCACAGGTAGAGAATCTCTCCATCCCCAAATACCACTTCTCCACAGGTAGTTGTAGACCTCCTTGCACTATTTCCTCCTCCCACCCCCTTTCCCACAAGTAACTCATGATCGTACCAGTTTCACCTCCACAAATGACTTGGGACCTGATCTCTTCAGGAAATCCTGCCCACTCAATTGTTCAGGCTATAAACCCCAACCAAAGGATGCTCCAATAAAATCTGCAGCTGGATGCCAGATTATATTTTCATATATATATGAAATATATTTATAAATTCAAAATATTTTCATACTTATGCCAGATTATCTATGTGTAAACCACAAACCATATACACAATTGCAAGGCTTCTATCTCAGGGATATATTAGTGTCTGACTCTACACTCTAAAAACATGCAATTTTTTTAAAAATAATAGACCTGACAAATTGTTTTGGATAAATGGAAATTTTATAACTCTTCAATTGCAGTTTACACAAGATTGTATTTCAGTTTTGTGAGGGTCTTAAGAACAGCACATTGAATACAGTTCAGTGAGCAATTTCATGAATGAATGTTGGGTTGGTCAAAGCAGGGGAGTTTTCTTAAATTTCTTCTGTCTTTAGAATCCACAGATGCCCACACACCTTGGTGGCTGTCTGCCCAGAACCACACCTTCACACCTCAGAAAAGGTTGGGCAATACCCCAACTAATTAAAGATCAAAATAAGGGCAAATAGTCTGTTAGAAGGCTCCTAAATTCTCCAGCTCTCAGTCTCCTGGGGGAGCACTTCTCAGCTCTAGAAATGAAATGCAGGATGAACAGCATTTCTTGAGAAAAGAAGCTGAGAGTGAACCTTCCTCATCCTTGGGCAAACTCATCAGCCTCCTCCTTTCTAACTATATTTCTACTATAATTTCCCAAATTCTTTTTTCCTCTTAGCATTTCAAAACTGAGTTCTGAGGCCAAATCTCGGAGGAAAGAACTTTGGTCCAAAACAGCTTTAACTTGAGACAACAGTTCAGTAGCGTCAGTTCTGGGAAAACTTCACTGACACCAGTAGGACAAAATGTAGCCAAGGCTTAGAATGTCTGAGATGGCAGAAAGTCTCCCTCTTTACAAATACAATATTCATAAATAAAACTACTTTTGAAGAAGATTGGCAAAATCTGAATTGGGTAATAGGTTTTCTGATGTCACCAATTCACAGAAATGTCAATATTAAAAGCCAAAATGATTTAAAACAAAAACCATAGAGACAGCTACTCGTAAAAATGCCATCCATCAACAAAATTAAGTTCAAACACATAATCAGTTTTGTAATTTCCAGCTTATTTTCTGCCCATCTGAAAAGAAGTGGTATTTCTGTAACTAAGCTATAGGTCAAAGAGCATAGCTTTTGACATCTATAGTTTGATAGAGAAGTTGTTCTTCAGTATTATCAGTATTCCCAAAATATACAATATTAATTCATTTAAAGGCAAATGGACAGAGGAAGAGATGTGAGTTTGTAAATCATGAGTGAATCTAAAATATTGTCTCTATCCTGGAAGGTGAAAACAGAGTGCAGGTTTACCCCTTCCCCTTCCTGGACATTTCACAAGAGTTGAGCTGTGGATGGACAAGCATTCATCTGTACTTGTATTGCGGGACAGCACAGGACCATCAGGACAGTGCTCCAAACCTGCACTGGGCAGTGCTCTCTTGTCATTTCAATGTGAAGCAGCAGCAGTCATAAAAGAGCAAGCCACTTCCCTAGCAAAGGAAAATCCATAGCTCTTGCTACAAAACCATTGGCTATGAAGTACACAACAGTTTGTCTTCACTGAAAGTGACTCATAAACCAGCTTTTACAGGAATACATTTATATGTGGAGAGCCCATGTCCCAAGCCAATCAGTTTTTCTATACAAGAGAAGCTGGCCAGTTAAAGTTTCCCTCACCCTTTAGAAACAGCAGCGTCCCATTTCTTTCCATCTTCCCTTCTCATTTACACACTCAAAAGTTGCAAAAGCCCCAAAACACCCTCTCTACCCTGAACTCAATAAATATTTAAATCGCTTTACATTTTAATGCTCATGACCCTGAAGCTTGGATGGCAAAAAGCTGTCCTTGCCCATCCAAAATGTCTTTATGCCACAGCTGGAGCTGTGTGCCACTACTTTGGAGGAGGTTCATCTTTACGTCTCCCAGAGCCATGCACAGTGCGCAGGACACACCTGACACTGGGACAACTGTTCTCTGAGGCAACATCCCAGGTGCAGTCACTGGCTGGGGACCAGGGCTGTCAGCAAAACAACTTTTGCTTTACTCAACAACAGCCCAGTTAAATGAAATAACATGAGCTGAATTCAGTTTTCAAAGAAAATGATTGCACAAACCAGTGCTATCTGTGAAAATAAATCATTAAGCAAACAAAGCCATGCAGGAAACTCAGTGCAAGAGTGTGTTTCATGAAGTGCCATGCCTAGCTAGCTAGCCTGGCTCTGGAGACTAGCAGTCCGGTCTCTGACCAGTCTTCTCACTCTCCTCTTGGAGCACTGACACATTTCACTGCATTTAATCTGGGGAGTTTGATCTTTCATGGTTCTCAGCAGAAGGACCCTGCAACGGTGAATGGCTCCAGCTGCAAATCTCTGCTGAAGCACCATTTGGGCCTGTGATATAGCTGGCCTTTCCTGCTTGAGAGGAAGGTGGCTTTAAAGTCCTTTGAGGGAAGAGGTGAATTCTAGAAGAGAAATAACTTATTTGTTCTGTACTTCAGTTTTTTCACTGTTGAGCATACCCACTGTGCATGTACCCTTGTTCCTGCCCTTTCTGGGGCTGAAGAGAGGTCTGAGCACACAAGACTGGGCTGGGCAGAGTGCATGATGAGAAGATGATGCAGAGCCTGCTAGAGGAGGTGCTGGTAGAAGGTCTGTAGCTCTTCACCCAAGGGATGGTGCCTGGAGAATTCCACAGGAAAAGGACAACCTTTCAGTTCACTATGTAACACGCCTTTGATGAAATAAGAGGCACTGAGCAGCCCAAGGGATACCACCTTGAAGACTGAAGTGGTTGCCAAGGGAGTTGGCTTCTTTAATAGCATGCATTCTTGACCCAGGTGCAGGCCATGTGCAGACTGGCCTCAGTGCTGGACAGCATCCTGTGTGACAGAGAGCTGATGCTGGTGACTGGGGGCTCATGCCAGGTTTCAGTCAAAAGCACTTGCCTTTCATTTTGTTCCAGACTGAGCAGTGTAAATGAAAAAACTGCATCAGCCAGTGCCAATTTCATCCAGTCAAAAGTTTGGCAAATTAGTACGACTCAAAATTCATTAAGCAGATGCTGAGGTTGCCTGAGCTGGCTGCGTTTTTCTCCATTAATGTGCATATGTGCTTCAGGGAGCAACTGTTGGGTCAGCTACCTGTTCTCCCCTGTCTAGGACTCATTCTGGCAAGGGGAGGATCAAGAGGATCACGCTGGTACTGCTCTCCTGATGTCCCACCTCTGTATCTGGACTTGTGGGAGAATGAAGACCTCTGATGGGATTATCACTAAGGCAGGCTCCCAATACAGGAGTAATCTCCTCCCCAGACATGGCTAGGTAGCAGAAACCAGACAAGAATCAGGATGTGGGCCACATGGATGTCCCTGCACACCGATGGACAACAGTTAGATGGAGGCACCCAAGCCAAGCCAGCCAGCACAGAGTGCCTTCTTTCAAAAGATGTTCGTGCTCTGTCATTGTAGACCTGCTGGCAAAAACTACCCAGGGTAGTTCATTGTTGGATGCTTCTGTCCTGAAGGCACTAAAGCCAATTCCAAAGCACTGCAGGATCAGGACCAAAACAGTCAGCAGCATCACAGAAGACTGGTGTATATTTTACTCTGACCACCACTGGTCATGCCTAGGCTAACATAGAAGGTGACCCCACAAGAGTTGTACACATCTCTGCTGGCAGACCGGGGCAGAAAGGGTCAGGATGGACCTTCCAAAACACTTTCCTCTGGAGGAAATTCATTCCCTATTAGTATTCTACACTAGAGCAAGACAAGTAACTACAGAACTGAAAATTAATTATTGATTAGTTAGAAGTGAAACAAGTGTGACTCAATGTGATTTGTTACAGGCAAACAGAATAAAGTCCAAACTGCTCCTATACAAACCTGAAGGTTTAAAAAGGCTAGTTTTCAAAGTGGAAAACACTTCAGCTTTTAGCTAAATGAGATGGGAGAGAAATACAAACAGAAAATATGGAATAGTTAGGAAAGTGAATATTTTTATTGGTGCTGAAATACCATAATTGAGAAAGAAAGACGGCTTGGATGGAAAATAAAGCAATAATTAAATATCTAGATATTGGTCACTGTATGGATTTGTGTATGTGGGAGGAATAGAGAAACCAGTAGCAATAATAAATGTAATTTAATTGATTGCGACTGTATAAAATTGACATGAGGAGGAAAAGCACATGAAGACATCAGTGAACAGGAGATTTAAGGGCAGTAAGACAGCTTTTTTTTATGCAGATTAAAGCCAAAGGATATCAAAAGCTAGTTCTAGACAATTACTTTGTGGTATTACTGGTGAAATAATTATCTTATAGTGATACAGGGAACAGTTGTAGCCAACAAATATGGCTGTTGTAGAGTTTGGACAGTGATGACACATATTTTCTTTCCAAAGGAGACAATGGTGTTTTTTACAAATGTAACAGATGCAAAAGAAACCTGAAGGCAGTGATTTAGATCGAATACACACAAAAACTCCAATCCGTAAAGTGCTAAAAAGTGTGTCAAGAAAGGATTCTGAGGGGCTTTGATAAGTTTGGGAAAACAGATTCCATATGCCAAGAAATAAGGTGGCACTGTACCATTATCACCATGAGTAACACAGGAATCTTGGGAAGCACTGCAGCAAGATACCCAGTGAGCTGGTGAAGCCTCCATTCCTGAGCTTTTCAATTAGAAAGAACTAATTCCAGAGGATAGTATAATTTGCATCAATGAGTCTAGATATATAGAAAATGGACCAACTTGGTATTTTATCAGCGAGATTACAGGTTTGCTTGACAGAGGTAAAGGGGTTGAAGTAATTTACTTAACTTCTTCAGGCCATTTTAGTTCACACCATAGAATGATAGAAAATGTGCACGGATCTTATTATTAAAAGGATTAAAAACTGGATAACTAGTAGGTCTTGGGAAGTGGTACTGTAAGTAAAGAGTCATTGATAGTTGGTGCTTTTGGCCCAGCTCATTCAAATCTAACTCAAAAAGGTGTACAAAATTATTCCTGTTGAAGTCTGAAGATAGTGTAAAGATGGAATTATTAAGTGGTAAAGAGGATAGGATGTCTTTCATGCAGATCAATACAAACTGCATGGGCTCAAGCAAACACGATGTATTTTAATGCAGAAATGTATGACTCAGCTATAGCAGAAAGGAGGAGTCCTCTTACCAGAAAGGGACTTCTACCCAAGCAAGCCAGAGATCTGGAGAGGACTTGGAGGTCATGGAAGTATCTGCCAGAGTGAAATACAGTGTCAAGAGTAATAAGATCCTGGGCTGCAAAACAGGAACTATTTAGTGGGGGGAAAAAAGGAGGTTGCATTATGCCAGGCTTTACCACCAAGACAACTGCTGCTGGGATCACTGCATGGGTAGGAAGGAGTCAGGAGAGTGCTGACAAGAGCCAAAGAAAGACTGCAGCACTGAAAATATGCTAGGAGAAGGGTTGCCATGATGTAGCCTGGTTTTGGATGAAAGATGTCATGCGTGATTTGCTAATGGCATGTAAGAGCCTTATACTGGAGACAGGAAAGAAACAACAAGGTTCTCCTTGGTTTAGCAGTTACAAATATTGAAAGAGCCAATGGGAGGAGACTATGCAAGGGAATCTAGGAGATTAGAAATGAGACAAAAACACAACTGAGGAAAATTACAAGAAGCTCTGGTGAATTTTCTGCAAACTGGAAATCTTTCGAGACAGCTTTCTAGAAATAAGCATATTTCTCCTCGAGTGAAACAGGAACAAACTCAGGAAGTTTCTTTGTCAGCTGTTATACAAATCAGATGAGATGGTCACCACAGTCCCTTCTGACCTATGCTTCTTGATCTATTATAGAAGTTGTATTTTGTGGCTGTACTTACTGCTTGCTCTGATTGCAGTAGGGATTCACATCTACCTGCTGGTCAGTCAGTGCTGTTTCTCTGCATCCAGTTGCAATTCCCTTCCTGACAGCTTCTTTTCCTCCTTCACTGCTGTAGCCAGAAGCAGCAGTCTGCTTCATTGCATTCCCTCTTACTTTCCACAAGGTTCAAACTCTCACAGGCCACTCCTGTCTCCTCACCACTCCATTCCGGTCCTGGTGCCCCCAAGTCTCCACATTGCTCCAACCCTACTCCTACTCCTGTTCAATCCCAAGAGATGTGTCTGGAAGAAGACCCTCCAGACGCCTAGGAAGATGCCCTTGTCCCTCTCTTCAGCTACAGTGAGCAGCTGTGTAATTGCCTCAGACTTGAGTCACTTGAGGGCAATTTGGGGGCGGCTAAAGGCGACTTTTGAGCAGGTAAAGCAACTCCTGTGACTGTCAACTTGCCCACGTCATACTCCAGGGTTATGGGAGAGCGGGGAAGGGACCCAGGGCAGACTCCCGTGTCCTGCACCGGCGTTCACAGCCTTGCAGCGTTTTTGGTGGCCCGGCCAGTTTTTCGCCGAGGAGCCAAGCGCCTGGCTTTTCGTGCTGCCCACACTCCCCCCTGCTGGTCGCAGCGGGCTGGGCTCTCTCAGCAGCCTGTCCCATCTTTGACTCCATCCGCTTTCTACCTGCTCCGAGTTCTGATGGTAAAAGATCACAGTGACATCTATTCCATTGCCTTGGAGGTATGTGGGATTAAATATCCCTGTGTTTCGACGGGCCATGAGTTTCAGCCTGGATGAGGGGAAAAATGAGGAGTGCCTATTTTCAGCTGATGCTACAAATTTAAAATGCCCGCGAAAACACAGACACCTGAGCCAAGGAAGTCCCTGCCTGCAAATGCCACCGTAGGAAAGATTCAACAGCACCAAAGGAGGGTCATTGGGCAGGTGTGTGAACAGGAATATCATTAACGCCTTGTATGACTCATAGCTGGAAGTGAAATCCCTTTACCTGTGCCCTCTAACAGGATGGCCATAACACCAGCAGAAAGAGATTGCTAAAAACTAACTTATTTGTGTTGTTTTTGTTTTTATTCCTAAGAAGCCAGATAGAAGACTCAAAGAAATGGCATGTCCCCTCCTGACAGCCATCCTCTGAAGACAGGACTTTTCTGCTGAAGATGGGGATTAAGAAGAAAAATTAGACAAGATTTCCATTTCTGAGATAGCTGGTAATAAGTAACATGCATCTAATGGAGGCGCATGTTAGTTGGGATTTCCAGGGAATGTATTCTAGCTGTGAGAAGATAGAAAAATTCCAGAGTGAAATGTAACTGGCCTTCATGTGGCATGCCACGTATGGCACCTCATATTTCTTGTGGTCCCCAGATCCCATCAGGCCATTAGAAAGCCTGACCCTGAGCACACTGAAGCTACTCTGAGCATTTTCTTTATGTGTGGAGAACTTTGTGGCAAGGCTGCTAAACTCCAAAGATGAAAAAGAGGATTATTTCTCCAGCTGGAGAAAGCTGAGGCTCAAGAAACCCATGGGATAACCCCATCTCTCAGGCAATCTCCTTTTGCCAAAATAGGACTGTAACTCTTGCTGAAGTTCCCCCTCTACCCCAACCTAGTCTCTCTTTCAGAAGAGGAAAAATGCATCTCAGGCTTTTTGCACAAAAGGACCGTGATATGCCTACCAACACAGCAGGCCTGTGGGCTGCACATCACCACAAAAACACTCTGAATAAAGAAATAAGGGAGCACAGGCCTTGTTCCTTGTAAAGGAACCAAACAGCCCCACCACCAATAGGTTAAACTTTTAGTATATCTCTGGCCTATCTGGTAAGGAATCCAGCACTGATTTCCTCTGTGGTAGGACATTTCTCATACTGTTAACCCATAAAACACTACCAGTTTTCAAGCAGGGAAGTAAAGAGCAGCTTTTCCCCACGACTGGGACTAAGAACATTTATATATGAAGAGCAATAAACACCATCAGTTTGTGTTATTGTTTATTATTGCATATGCAGCAGGAATAACTCAAGATAGAGTAAGAAAAAAATAATCATACAAACATACAGATTCTATGGTATTTATGACTGAGGAAGGACAGATAAGGTGGCGTAGGAAGGAAAGAAAATGAGAAATTTTGCCCAAGGCAGTTGAGAGCTTGAGGAAGACATGAATCTGAATGAGAAAGTTTTGAACATCAGATGATCTCCAAAGGATATAAGTATTTCTCCTCTCCCTATAAACAATGAACAGGGGAAAGAAAAAAAACCAAAAACATGCTGAAATCTTAATTCACGTTACAGCATATTAAAAAAAAAATAAAAAAAATCTTACTCCATGCAATTACTTGCAGCTCTGTACAGGCAAAGACTCACTTGGAAAAGGGGACTGAAGGTCCATTAGTAATCATAAACCCCAATCTCCTGTAATTGCCATCCAACCTTTAAACAAAAAGTCTTCACATTTTGCCAACTATAACTGTAATTCTATTGTCCTTACTCCTGGGTGCCTTGGCTCACAGTTGCAAGATCACTCATGCAGAACGCCAGGTTATAATTGTGATAGCTGATGGAGACAAAGAGAAAGTCCACCAGGGAAAGATAAATATTGTTCTATAAAGATCACCAACCAAATCTTCTCAAATTCCAGAAGATAAGAATCGTTAATAATTTCCTGCTCAAAGTGGCCAGCCCTCGCTTTTCCTGCAACCTCTTGTTCTCATGAAGCTAACATTTTTGAATAATAATGTTTAAAAAAATATATCCAAAACTAAAGCAGTTTTCCTCTGGATAAAACTTCTGTCCCTAATTTAACCAATGTTGGCTTTAGGCCATCAGACTTTTTTCTTCTTTGTGGGTCACACAGGGCATTTGGAGAAATGCAGCTATAGCTGAAATGCTCACACATTTTATTTTAAGCAAAACACAGTTTCTATCTACCTCCAAAAGACGTAAGTATTCAGGAAGTTAAAGCTACCCATTCATCTTACCAGAGTGAAAAGTTTTTCAGATGTTCCTGAAGAACAAAATAACAATAAATGAATTTTGAAGTAAATGCTGTTTTTTAAGGGCTGATGAAACACTTTGACTGCAAATATTCAGAATCACCCTCTGGAAATGTTATCTACCAGTGGATTCCAGCACTTTCAGACTCTCTCTCAAACTCCAGTAGCTGGAAGTTTATAACTATATTCAAGCACTTCCAAGACCGTTTTAATTTGGTAATATATTCTCTTCAGTTAGAGAAAATGATTTGCAAGTGCTGCTTGCTGGCTCTTCTGGTTCAACAGAGCAGCTGCAGAAGTGATTTTCCTACTAAGAAGACCTGTAAACTCTCTGCATCCCAGAGCAGGGAAAACAGGACCAATTGTTACTAGAACAGCACTGTGTCATGGTCTGCAAAATATCTGTAGCTGTGACCACTCCTTATGTCACAGCTGAGCTGCCTGTGCCGGCTTTGCGCTTCTTACTCTCAAAACTCCCACCCAGAGCATTTCCCTCTGTGCTATCCCCACAGGAGCCATCTATCTATGAGACACAAAACTGGTTCTGCTCACTGGAAATGAGGCATTTTGCTTATTGCCATGCACCAGGGAGAACTGGGAACCAGATCCAAGGGAGGGCTTGCATGGTGGGCATTGGAGGTCAGTAAGTTATCACTTAATTTGTAAACACGAGAAAACTTCATCTGGAGTCAATAAAAACACAGAGTCCCGTGGGGCCATTTTCCTGGGTCAAAAGCAATAAATTCAAAGAGCTCATCCTTACAGGGAAGGGAAATTGGCTAAGAACACTGGCATAATAACATGTTACATTGTATATCTACAGGCCCTTTGATCCCTGGATATTTACAAATATTAATGAGTCATGCTTCTCAAGCACCTTTTTGGAAGGTATCATCAGACCATTTTCCAGATGGGGAAACCCACAGGAGAAAGAAGTGATCCTTCCATAGCCACACAGAGCATCTGTGACACAGCCAAAAGCAGAAACCAGATATTCTTGCTTCCAGTCCTTTGTTTTTAATTATAGCAACATTCTTCCTCTCATATTTTATGCTGTACTTTATAACAAGTCATATATGAATACACCTATGTAGGACATTTGTTGCTGGTTTATTTTCCACCCGTCACACTGGTATTTTACTCCTTGCACTAAATGAATTTTAACTGACTCTATTACAGCAGAAAACTCAGTAATAAATATATACTGTGGTCACACAGAGGGCGTTGCTCACACAAAATAGTAATTGCCTTTACAAGCAGCAACAGGAACAGATGCATCTTAAATTTCCAAGAAGGAAATTTTAAGAGAAGAAAAAGAAAAATGCACCTATGAATATGAGTGAACACAAATTAATGTGTTGTGGTGTCTTGGTCAAGTTCAGCAACTTTAAAGCTGCAGTATCTAAGGGACCAATTTTAAAGAGATATAATTCAGTATCTATTGGTTTGATGGAAGAGTAGGGGTAGAAAAGAAATAAATTTAAAAATTGTCAAGTATTCTCAAGTATGTGAGAAAACAGCTATCTGTAGGGTCCTTTGTTCTGGGGGATCTGATAAAAAAAAGCCGTCTTCTTTGGTGACACTCC
The DNA here is from genome assembly GCF_001522545.3 of Parus major. NCBI lineage: Eukaryota > Metazoa > Chordata > Aves > Passeriformes > Paridae > Parus > Parus major. The sequence goes on from NC_031770.1 coordinate 32,543,725, forward strand.
ACCTAAGATTGCTTTTTTGCTCCTATTGTGAAAAAACAATACAGTTGTCCCTGAATGATCTAAGCCATAGTGGCTCTGTGTTCCTCTCAAACATTGAAGCATTATAGTTTATTTTAATTTTTTTCCTTTTCAGACTTTTTTATTTTCTTTCCTCTCTTTGTTTTTTCCCCCAAAATGTTTAAACCCTTTTCATACATAGTTTAGGCTAATAGGACTATGTAACTCCATTTACAAGGAGGGCCAGTACTTATTAGCTCATTCCTACAAACCGTATCAAAATACTCAGTTCCTCCTGGCTCCTCCCTCTGAAATCTATAAATTCTTCCCATCAAATCCATAGATAAGGGGATCCTTATCCACATCCATTCTGATCCTTAGTGGTCTTGCAGTGGTGTGGAAATTTGATCACTTTGTCATTTTCTTCCTGCATTTCTCTTCAGATTCACTCCTTTCTGCACTCTCCCCTCATTTGTGTGTTTGTCCTTTCAAGAAAACATAGTAATTGCTCTGGATTTTACCAGGGGACGTTTTGCTTGTGGGATAAACCTGTCCAGATGTTGGCATTTACATCAGAGCTAGACGTCTAGACATACTTTAACAGTCAGCAGAGAGAAACAGGCATTCTGGGACATGGGTAATCTCATTTTAAGGTAGATGTTGAAAAGCGCTCAGATGAACCAAGTCCTGGAAGTGCCTATCTCTCTCCATTGGCTATAAAGATTGCTTGGAGCAGAAGCTCAAACATTAACATCAAAAGTTAAGGGAGATGAAAGTGTATGATCCTCAAAGTGCCAGTAGTCACTGGATTTTGGGCCTTTGTAGTGTGTGAAGAAATATCTATGTGTTTTCCATGATGTGATCAAATAGCAGCAGCAAAGAAGGAAGAGTATTTCTGTGAAGGAATCATGACCCTTTAGTCCTTTTTTGAGCTATCTGCTCACATTCCTGAAGAGACAGCCAGGCTTAAGCTTCAGCCTCAAACCCAGGAACTTCAGTTTGAGTATTTCTGCTGCCATCAGTGGAACCAAATTGCCTTGTCTCAGCAAGAGGAAGAATGACTTTACAACAAACTTCATGCAAGGGAAGAGCTGCTTGTCTGGCGTCACTGAGCAGATGCAGTCTTCCATGATGCCAGCTCATATGTCCCCAAAGTAATGTGAGGCAAAATACTTCATTGTCTCTAAATTTATATCAAAAAGGTGTATCAACTCAGTTGCCTTCATTAGCACAGCATGCACCTTATCACCAGTGAGACCTCACTTTATCTATCTCATGAGACGAGGCCACACTCAGACTCCTCCAAGAGTAGACATTGCAATTACTACCTGAACTGATGGTGCACATCAGAAACTCCAGATAGGAGGCTTTTAATCAACCTTGTAATCACAAAATACTCTCATATTTAGATACCAGAGTGATTGTAATGCAAATATTATGATAGGTGGTAGAATGAAGCTCAAAAGCCTTGACACCCTACTCTCCAAATCAACCTTCATCAAATTTCAAACCAATCAAAACTTCATGTTTTTCATCTGAGAAAACAAACAAGCACTGCTTTTTCCTTTCTTTATTAGCAGGGACGACTGTCACTTTATCCATATTCCTTTTTAATTTTAGCTACATTCACGCTATTCAGCATCCCAACAAGACTATCAAAGACACAAATATCGCTTCATAACTTCAAAGCTTGGTTTGTTGTGGGGAGTCTTGTTACCCAAAAGCAAATTTTCCAGAAATGCCTGAGCAAAGAGTAAGGTTTTAGTGGGTTTCATGCTCCAACCAACCTTCCTAATAATGCGTAAGCATCAGGGAGATTTTACACCCTGAATGATCTGTGCTTCAAGTATTTGACACTGATTTAATTTAATTTGTGTCAAAGGCCTACTGGAGTTCAAAAAGCTATCCACAGTTCTAGTTCTCCTGCCTTTCAGACAGTCTACTGCTAAGCAGTAATTTCCCTGCACTCTCTCTTTGTGTTATGAACTAGGATTGTTTTTCTCAGTTTTGTTTTTCTTGTTCTCTAGGAACACTCATTGGCAGATAGTGTCTTTGTTTCTTAGAAGTTCATTAACTCTCACCATCTGTTTCTCCCATGATGTCACTGCTGTCACTTTTTCCTCATTGCTATTTCCACAGAAATCAATCAGAATTGGATGCCTCCAATGTCTGACCTCCACTAGGAATCACAAACCAGAGCAGAAAGGACATGAAGAAAAAAGAAAAGAAAGAACCAAAACCAAGGAAAAACAATTGCTCAAAATCTCTGATTGCTTTGAAATGCCATTCTTCTGCTAAATTTCTGAATTATATATCATATAATTTGTATTTTAAGATCACATAATATTTTAAGAATGTTTTAAACTTTGTCTCCAAAGAAAACCTGTTTGAATTTAGAGACTTTAAGAGGCATATATTTAACAATGTTCTCACAGCATTTTAAAAGGAGTGATTTCTTTAAATTTTCATACTCAGGCTCCTATAACCTGAACATCAAGGCATTGTGTGAGAGCTATTGGCATTGCCTACATCATAAGAAAGAGAAAATCATGTTACCTTTTAAGTAGACAGACTAATTTCTTTTTCTTAAAATTGACACCTAATAAAAATAGGAAAAGAATAGTATTTTTCTTAACAACCACTCTGTAAATTTAGACAGGAGACATCTGTAGGTTCTGAAACACGTATCAAATCAAGGAAAATGCCAATGCAAAAACTTTGTTGTTTCTTTCTAAGAAACAGCAAACCTTTCCTTCGTCCCATTTTACTTTCTTGTCCTGATTAGACAACGTCAACAAACAAACAAGGCCATAAACCCAGTTGTATTTTCACTTGGCAGGGCACCTGTAGCATATGCTTGCTCTTACACAAAACAGAGCTTTTTAGCCAGTTTTACTGCTCTCTCCAGTATCAAGATGTCCACAGAATTCCACCCAGGAGGTCTCCACTGCTTCTGGGGTTGTAACCATGCCAGAAATACCACTGCAAAAAGGAAGGCTTCCTTTCCATATACCAGAAATAATATTTTCCACAGATCCCCAGCTTGCACAGGTTAGTGTGACCACAGGCTTCTTCCTCAGCCCCCTGTAGTGTCTATCATGATGAAAGCTTTTGGAAATGCTTTGTACACTAAACTTCCTGGAGGCAACGGGAGGGCTCAGTGTGGCGTTCTGCAATCTGAGCATCCATCTAAGCGGCTGTGTTCCTCATGGAATCCCAGCTGTATATATGTGCTAGCAATTCCTGCAAAGGGGTGCAGCTAAGCCTGATCTCAACACAGCTGAAGCTCAAGCACTGCCAAGAACAGAGTGTGTTCGGTGCTGTTTTAAGAAGTATGGCTTGTCTTTGTACGCAGGAGCTCTCCTTGTTCTCATTATCTCTCTTGAGTGCCAGTCCCTGAGGTAAGCAAGAAACTCTTCCCCCTTGCTCACAGTGAAAACTACTTGCCTCCGTTTGAAATTTTGTTTAGCTAGAAATTATCCCCTCTAATTGTCTACAGCCTGGTACATCCCAGAGCATATATCCGTATAGTGTATCCAATGATCTCCAGAAGGAATATTCCTTTTTTGTTTGTGGCAACATCTCTCACTACATCACCAGTTTCATCTTCAGGTCATTTCATTTTTCTTTGATTTTATCCTTTCACCATCCCAGAAGGAGATTCTTGTTCTCTACATCTCATATTTGGAGGTGGAGATGAATGACTACAAAGCTTTTCTTATGGATTATGTGTCTGTCCCATTAGTAGCATGTCTATCTTGGTGCATCAGTACAAAGAGGTTTTTCTGAATGGATGGTTTACTTTTTTTTAAGTGAGGGAGATAGGCTGAAGTAGAACAATTTTTGTTCTTGGTGGTTGGCTAGTGTAAGCCAAGCAGAGATAAAGACGGATATATTGTCACTACATTGTCATTCCTGCCCTTCTCCTTATCAGTTACTCTTCATATCTCAATTAACCCCGGAAGACTCTCCAGCCATCTCACACCATTCATCCTTACATTCCTCAGCCCTACTGGACTTAAAAGTTTAGGGCACAGTTTTTCCTTGTGCGTGCAAACAGCAGTGGGTGGAGTGGCTGCTGAAATCTTACTGGATCTGCAGTATGGGCAGTGTGGTCTGTATGTGCTTAAAAACAAAATCTTGAGGGAAATTCTGGAGCCAAGCTAAAATGTCAGGATTTTACTCAAAAGGCCAATAGATCTGCAGTTGAGAAAATGAATCACTAGCACCAAACAAGATAAGGAGGAGATGAGGAAAGTTAGGCTGTTTGCCTAGAAGCCCTTCATATTAATCCTGGCCTTTGACTTTGTGACCTGACAGAGGGACTGTTAATTTGCCTCTAGATGAAAAGGCTGCTTCAGGAGGAGAAATGAGGAAGAGAGCATTTTGGTTTTTTGCTTCAACTAGCCCAGCAATGGCCATTTCACTCTCAACGTCACTGACCCAGGTCTGCCTCATCAAAAGAAACCAGAGTTCAATGTCTATTCTGGGAAATACAGATGGGAGTGAAATGAAGGAGGGGGGAGACATGTTTCCATGGTTTCAAGCTCTTTCTTTCTCAATGTTGCTTCCCTCCTGTTACACAGATAATTTCTCCAGTTTCGAGGCTCAGGCACAGCTCTGCCTCCTGCGGCAAGGCAGGGTCTTTCACACCTTGGCAAGTTGTTCAGTGAGGGACATGGGAGGGAAGCCAGTGGTCTGCTCCTGCTCATGTCACGGCAGGTTCTACCATGTGTTGCCCCCAACTTCCACTAGTTTTCAGGTTGCTGTGTCCCACTGCAACTTCCTCCTCTTCAAGCTGACCCTCACACAACTGAAATCTAGCTGGATGTCTCCCTCGGCTACTCTGAACCATGGGGATACCTCTAGGATAAGCTATAACCCTCCTCTGTCTTTCTTTCACCAGGACAGGAGGCTTATTATGTCCTGCTATTTCCCTTTCTTAGCCTCACTGAAAGCATTCCCCAGCAACCCCATTTTTTTCAAGGACATTTTTTTCTAACCCCCTTAAAGGCTGCATCCAAGTAGGTCCTGCTGGTGGTATGTGGTATGCCCTTCTGGCAGGGGCTGAGGACAACCCACCCCAATGCTCTCCCTCCCTACTGGCCTGTAGCAAAACCTCCCGCCGCTTTCCCCCTTGGCACACCCTCATTCTTCCTCCCCACTCAAGCCCCTTTCCAAGAAGATACTCCCCCAAGTCCAGAGGCAGATATTCTTCCTGGAGACTCTGTAAAGGAAAACAGCGCAGAGAGATCTCTCGTATTGTCCTGAGCTGGGACTAAATTTTCCTGCAGCCTGCTTTTTCTAGGAAGAAAATAATGTAAATGAGCCTAGAGTTGCACTCATGGTTACAAGTCCAAATGCAAGAAAAGTGAAAAAGAGACTAAAAAGATAGATACCATATCATTAAAATATGAAAATTATTAAGCTTATCTTCTTAGGAAATAGGGGAAAAGTGAAGCATCAGCATTAGGGGCCTGCAGTTGAATAAGCTTTGTTTGTAGGATAAATGGCTTTTATTCCTGGTGAGAGACTTAAGCTGTGTTTACAAATAATGCTGATGGTCCAACCCTGACTGTGCTCCAAAAATGCAGCATCCCTACTCCTGGATTGCCTCAGCACTGCATCCCCAGAGGCAGGGAGAAGAAATAAATCAAGACTAGCAATCCAAAACATGACACAACTTTTGAGCAATATTTTCTTGTGTCTTGTGGTATGTAGAGGGCTTGCTGTCTCCATATCCCCCTAGCAATTTCTCTGGTAACAAAAATATTATTGTCTACAGTGTCATAGACAATAAAGACCCCTCAGGCTCATTGTTTTACTGTCAGGATTTGACCCAAGTATCCTGACCACGCCTCTGCCTCGAAATGCTCTGATTCAGTGACTTGGCTGTGAGGTGATGAGTCACTCCCATCTGCTGCTTGGGTCAGACCTGCAGGTGGGACAGAGGTGATGTGAGGACCTCGAGACAATGGCAAGTTGCACCCCTGCGGAAAATAGTGCTTCAGAGCCCTTTGGATTAGAGTACTTGTGACGTGACCAGGGTGTCTCCTTCACACTCTTGCCCAACCCGCAGTTCTGCTCCTATGGACTCCATCTCACATCCATGAGTTCCCAGGTTCTGTGTCTTCTGAACCCTAGAGGGTACTAGAGAGCAATATTCAGCTTCCTGAGGAACAGGACACTTGCCTGAGGTCCCAGAGGTGTCTTCTGAAAATCTAGGAAGAAGCCCTATGGACCTTGGAGGAACCTTGGAGGCTCCAGAGCCTGCACATCCCTCTCATTCACCACTACTCTCTGAAGGAACCCAGGCAGAGACTGGTCAGTGTAGGGAACATGCACAGCCTGGCAATGGATGTATTTCCCTCTGGAGTTTCAAGACAACCATGTCTGGGCCCCAGGTGAGGACAAAAGGATGCTAATGCCTCCCCCTGTCAGTGCCATTCTAATAACCAGGGGTCCCTTTGTTACTGACTCCCTTGCTTTATCAGACACATTGCTCAGATATTGTGGTGAAGGGGACCAAAGAAGAAAATACAGAAGTAGACCAGGAAATCTGTACCACATTATTAGACCCTTCCTAGCAGCGACTGCACATATTCCAGCACACAGTGTGAGCACGTACCCTGCCCTGCCTGGAATAGTAATGAAGAATGGGATCATCCTGAGCAGGTCCCATCTAGGGAAATCACCCAAGTTTTAAATGTTCTGTGAGTTCAGACACAAGAAAAACATTTCTGCCCTTTCTGCTTTGTCCCATGATGACAGCAGAACAGCAGAGACCAAGTAGAAAGTAAGTCAAGCAGACCCCATCAAATGATGTTTCTGAGAGTAATGACCAGTCTTGGTGACTTGTTTCTTCCTCCTGGACCATGCAGAGTCCTGACATCAGTAAAGCCCTCTTGTTTTTGGAGGCAGAAGCAACTCTGATTTCTGATACGCCAGGGTGACAGATGTTAGCAGTGCTGCAGAGCATGCTCGCCATTTGACAGCTTCTTGAGTTTGGCATGTTAATTATACCTGAGCATAAAGATTTGAATCAAATCTAACCACTCACAGTTATAACTTTCTACTTGGGCAGCAAAAGCATGCAGAATTCCACAAAGCATGCGTTAAAATAAAAATATGCTTTCAGAGCAGCAGGAAAAAAACCTAAACAACTTTCTAAAGAACCAATGAATACTTTGCAAAACCTCACTCCCGTCTTAGAACACTAACAAAGGGTTCAGCTTCAAGATAGTAATGGTTATGTCACTGAACAGCTCTAAACAGTTACGTAAAGTGATCTTGATATTCCCTGTGCCATTGACAGAATTACTGCTGTCACCTTGGTATTGCTTGAGACTTCGAAAGAAAAATGAGATATTACTATGCAGAAGCAATTTTTTTTAAAAGTCACAGTGGCTTTTTTGTCATATTGCAAGCAAGTAAAGAAATAATTCATCCTTTGGCCCTGAAATTTGAAAATGCAATATAAAGTACAATTTCAATACTTGTAAAATTCCGGATCACAATATGCTATCTTCAGTTACTTTGTTCTTCCATCATTACAAAACAATTCTACAAAAAAATTCTACCAAAAATCTGTGAAGCTCCTGGCAATCATTTTGTAGGCTATTAGCCTGCAAAAGGTATAAGACTTCAATGATCAGCTCTCTGCTATCTGACAGACTTCATTGTGTGAGCAATCATTGAGGATTTACAGTTTGTCACATCCGTTGCCTAAAGTACCTTTTTGTGGTCACCTGGATGAAGTGTTTCTGCACCCACACAGCTCAAGGAAGAACCTGCTAGGAAGTGGTCTAAACCCCAGCAAGCTCCTCAAGTCATGCTTCATACAGCCATCCCCACCCATATCACAGGATTAGCAAATCACAGAATCATTAAAGCTGGAGGATACCCTCGGGAACATCTGGTCCAACCATCAACCCATCACTGCCATTATCACCCCTAAACTGTATCCCCAAGCACAACATCCAGACACCTCTTGAACACTTACCTGGGATGCTGACTATACCACCTCCCTGGGCAACCTGTTTCGATGCTTAATTTCTCTTTCAGTGAATTTTTTTCCTAATATCTAATCTGAAACTCTCCTGGCACAACATAAGGCCATTTCCTTTCATCATTTCACTGGAGACATGGTAGAGGAGATCAATCCCCACCTCACTGCAGCCTTCTTTCAAGTAGTTGTAGCAAACAACTGAGTCTGAGTTGTTTCCTGAGTCTCCTTTTCTCCAGACAAAACAACCCCATTTCTCTCAACTGTTCCTCACAGGACATGTTTTCTAGACCCTTCACCAGCTTCATTGTCCCTCTTTGGACATGCTAAAGTGTAGAGCACCTGTAAGTCAGCACACACATGGGTCACAAAGTCACTGAAACCACACCATGGTGAGGAAAGCCAAGTGGACCAGTGGTTCTAAGTGCAGGCTTAGGCCCAGACACAAATTTAGGGGACACATCCATTATAAAACCACGGGAAAGGCAGCAGCTACCCCGATAGCATCAATCAAAGTTCAGGTTTCCAACAAGCTTTTAAAATTACCAGTCCTCCTGCACTAGCACTGAAACAAAGGCAGATTTAGAAGCTATTTATCGCACTTCAGGTTCTGTTATCACTCCATAAAAAAAATAAATGTTTTGGACATGAACACAGTCAGTTATTTGGCTTTTGCTATGCATACACAGAGAAACTTTCTAGTAACTTCTTGCACTGTCATCAAATACCAGGAATTTGTTCCTTTCCCCTGAACTAGGCTCAGGCTTGAATTCCCAATTCATAGGCTTTGAACTTGATTCAGGGTAACATTGTTTTAGCTGAGGTTCACAGTCCCTTGAGGCCATAGAGAGCCAGCCAGAACATCTCATCTAACCTCATGGCTGCCTCCAGGCCACAGACTTCAGCAGTTCAAAAGCTACACTTGCATTCAGCAAATCTCTGCAGTACCAGGAAGATCTCCAAGATTTTGGGATTATTTTGGTTGGTTGGTTGGTGCTTTTTTTGTTTTGTTTGTTTGGTTTGGGTTTTTTGTAAAAAGAGGTAAGATATTTATTAGGTTTTTTTGTGGGTTTTTTTTTTTTTTTTCCTAATGCAGCTTCGAAAGATGAAGCCACACAAAGATTTTTTTTTACTACAGTAAAACATCCATCACTGTAGTCCTTACACCCTATCTGGGTAAGGATAGGCCAGACTATTTCCAGTTGTTCTTCTGAGTCTCAATTCAGGGCTTGGGATGAGGTCTCTCAAGCCAGTGATTCTGGAACACTTCCTCCTGCCCCCACTCTGCCTCAAGCCTCCAGTGTTTCCATCCATCCTTCCCCATTCCTTTCCTTGTGGTGAACCCACAAGCAAAAATGACACCCGAAAAAATATTTCTGAAATTCAGTTATCCAGTCCTAATAAAAAAGGCTGAAATTTCCATGTAATTGCAACCAAGATGCTGTGTTGTAGAAACTGAGGTCATTCATAAAGAGAAATAAAGGGGGAAGCTGTTTACAGGAAACAATTCACAGAGCACGTCTCCGTCAGCTTTGACCCTTTCCACAGACCTTTGCTTTGGTACTCATTTAGATAGGGTGTTCCCAGAAAACCTATAGGGGAGAATGGAGAGAGAGGTGAGATGATCTTCTCTGCTCACATAAAGGCATGAGGCAGAAACTACACAAGGATTTATGACATACTCTTTTTCTTGCATTCACCAACTTCAGAGATTCAAACAAACTGTCTAACTAGTATGAATGCTCATGGTCAAATTCCTCCGGGAAATAGTCTTGCTGAGTCAAGCTGGCAGAAAAACAGAAATTCTACTTTGTGGGAAATTCCAGGACCTCTGTTTTCTCTCTAAATTAATCAGAAAATTCAGAAAACAAAATTTTCAGCAAAATGTCCTTTCCAAGTATTTTTCTTGAATATTTGGAAGAAAAAATAGGCCAGTCTGAGTTTTACAAGCCACAGCTCTATGAGATGTGTGCCAAGTATAAAACCTTTTGACATTTCTGTCTGCAGTTCCAAAAGCCACATCACACTGCAGTAAACAAGTGCAGCCACAGACATAGTGCTCCTCACAGCATCAGACTGCTCTGCAGAAAACACAGTGTCTGTGCAGGCAGTGTCTACAACCTTCCCTTAGCAGACACACCAGGCTGGGAGGAGATCCTTTGCCTTGCAGGGTCATTTGTTGGGCTCTCTTCTGGTATCTGTGCGAGGTGAAAGTGTGTTTACTGTTTACATTGTGAATTCTTTCTCCTTCCCTGTCATTACTTCTCCCACACACTGTGTGTGTTCCAATGATGGGCAAATGAAGCTACAGCTGACAAAGGAAAGGGACAGGCTCTTAAGATCTCCTCAGAGCCTTGAAACAAAGGTTATTACAAGGAACTACCTGTGTTTCTTCCAGTGTAGAGTACAGGCACACCCACACGACAGCTCCTGAGGCCTGAATTGTGCAATCTTGTGCAGCACCAGTGAGGCTTGGAGCAGGTGGGATCATATTGCACACACTGGACTGAGTTCACGAGGCTGAGTGAGGAAGACTGCAACCCTACATGCTCTCACTGCATCAAGGAAAGGGAGTAGTGGTCAGCATCAGATGGCTTCATGAGGTGGTGCTCAAAGGATAGACCCTTTCCAGCACCATAGGACATGGGACCACAGCCTCCAAAGCCTGGGATGTAGTAGGGGTGGGAAGAGGGACAGAAATAGACCAAGATCTGATGCTGCTCTTGTGTGCCAGAGCTCCACAGACTTTCTCTAAATCAAGCCAGAATAAAGCAGAGATTCCATTAAATAAGGCAATCCCAGGACAAAGTCTCTCAAAGTGCTCAGATATTAGGGACAAAAGATGGTTTAAGAGTAGTAGGATGAAAGAATTGTTAAATCCAGCAAGCACCTCCTGCTTCCAGACTGCTCTGTGGCATATTTGTAACATCAGCATGCCAGGGCATTAAAAGTTACTCTCTGAGGTGCAGGAAGACTTTAGCTAGTTTAGGCAGTGATTTTACTGAGGACTGATTGGAACACAAAGGAAGTGGTGTGTGTGTGCTCTTCATTGGCAGTCAGAAACAACAAGCATAACAAATCACTGCAAACTCCAATGGGAATTAGTACACAGGAGGGCTGCAAGGCATAGACATGGAGCACATGAAAAACAAGAAGCAGAGCCTAGGAAACTCATTAACTAGATTATTTCTTCTTGAGCTGGAGTATGAAGTTCCCATCTTGTAAAGGTGCTGCATCATTTGTCATTCATCTTCAGTGTCTGTAAGAGGAAACAATACAACAAGAAGAAGGGATTTCTAATTGTAGATACTGCTGTCAAAGTGCTGTAGGGTTACAAACACAAGCCCTAATTCTACTATGTGTTTCTCACAGTTGCTGTCCCCTCCTCCACCTCCAGATGAGGCTAGGTTAACTCAGCTGTGCACTCATAAACTGCTCTTTACAGGACCAGGGCCAGAGTTTTACCACCAAATTCAGTTTTGGTAAGTGACTTTTAGTGAGGCTTAAAAGATCTGGAATAGAAGAGGTGTGAAACTTCCAAAAAGCAACATTTTCGCTAATTCCCCCAGACAGCAGAATCAAAGGCCAAGTGAACTGATCACATCTCTTCTCCTTCCTTCTTCACAGATCAGGAAACAGCAAAAGCAGCATGCCAGAGTGGTTAAGAATGGTAAGTGTGGTTGCAGTTACAAGTAGTGAATTCCCAGGAAGTTTTCACAGAACCATAACTAAGAGGGTTTTAGAGACAATACTCTACCAAAACTGAGGTAGTCTAAAAAGAATAAAAGGAGGAGGAATATGCTAGAGTGACAGTCTTGTGGTGCAAAGGGCTAATCTGACATTTTAAAGTGTCAGATTATATATGCTAGAGTGACAGTCTTGTGGTACACCAGCCTAATCAGACATTTTAGTTCCTTTTGAATACATGTGGAGTACTTTGGGCCTAAGTGAGATGTCAATGGACTCCAGCCTGGTGTTATTTTCTTTGCATAGGAGAGAATTACCACAAATAAAAAATAAACTGCAATAGCAAATTTCCTAGCTCCACTACCAAACCCTAGATGGGAGAAGAAATGAAAAACAGCAGGATTGGCAGCATATTGTGAGATTTTCCCCAATTCTTCCAGTGCAAGATCCAACCTTTAGGATGCACAGGGTTTATGTCAGCAAGTGTTCATCCACATTACGGAGTAAACTCATGTAGTTTACTGTCCAGCCTCCCTCTCCATTAGCTTACTTCGCAGAAGAGCAGCTGTGCCTTACTGGCTGCTCTCCATGCTTTTGGGGGCTTATCCCACAGTCCCATGTGGTGTGCAGGAAATGGCATGGCTCTACAAACCCTTTCCCAGAGGACTGGGAGGGGAGATGTCTGTCTGACCCAGAGGAGGGAAAAGAGCTCCTGGAGGACTTGGCAGCATGGGAGAAAGGGTAGCTGCACCCGCATTGCAGAGCAGTTATGTCAGCAGCCTTGGGGTTGCACTCTAGCCTATCTCCTTGGCTGGCCAGCCGCTCAAAAAGCATCTTTGAATTATAGGGATGTGGGTGTGGATAAGACACAAGTTACCAGCAACACTGGAGCTGTAATTTCATTAACTCTGCAGTGAACACCCACACTAAGCAGAGAGGCCAGGGAGGCAGGCTGAATCCAAAAGAGGAATAAGGCAGTCAGGCTTGTAGTACTGGTCCAGTTGTAGCCTTCCCACTCTTCCCCTTCACCCCATAACACCCAGTGATCTCATTGCCAACTGTACAAAGTGAGGGTAGGACATGGTTTTTCTGCCAGTGTCCAGGACACAGGATCTCAGCAGCAGGACCCCTTGTCCCTGCCTGTATTGCAGCCACTCATCCCTCCTCCATCTCCACCCTGAGACCCTGCAGCTGGGCCCAGAGCAAACAGCCAGAAATGGAAGTTGTCAGTGCAATCACTGTTGGTTTCACAACATCCTATTACTGCAGCTTTACAGTTTATTTGCTCTGTGTGCCAACAAATGTGGACACATGCACTGTCCCTGTGGATATCCATGCATTTATGTCATGCTACCCACCTCCCAAAGTAGAGGGGAATGTCAGGCCTGTGAAAAGGTGATATCCATGGTTTGGCTGCTGCACATTTTGTGGTCACTCTGTGTATCAGATGGGCATGGGAAATTCCTGACAGACTCTGGCAACAAGTTTCTCTCTTGGCTAACTTTTAATGGCAAAGGTTTTGTAATCGCCATCCGAGCCTGAGGAGCAAAAATTCCTGCGGGGTAATTGGCTTTGTCGGTCTGTTGGGCGCACTCAGCCTTGATCTCTTCAATTACTGTACGCATGTACATACTCTCATGCTGACAGTGAGAGCCAGTGAGGACAAGACTGCCCGTTCCATGGATGGGTGCATGTCTTCAAGAAGTGCAACCGCCCTGGCAGCTAATGCAATGCATGAGGCATGGGGCAAGGCTAGCAAGAACCAATTCTATAATTGGTGGGAGCTGCTTCAGGAAAAAATCACTGAGGAGATGGGACCTGTGGGGACAAGGGGACAAATTAAGTGGGCCTCCAGTTAGTCCTCTTCTACCACCTGACTCACAGGTTGCTGACCACAAGCTTCTTCACCTGCCACCACACAGGGCACCTCATTCTCATTACCAGCAAGGAAAACACTCCCAGTAGAGACTCAGCTTCAACTGGCAAAAAGTCTGCACATGCCAGGGTGGCTTGTTTTGGATGAATTTTCTGCCAGCAGAACAGCACATTATCTTATTACTCTTGCCAGCATTACTGTATTGATGGGAGGGACAGGATGACTTTTCCTTCCCTTAGTTGATGGGGTTATGCAGGCAAAAAATTGTTGGGAATGGACAAGGCTGATGACCCTTTAATGCTGCCTCATCAGCACACAGCATTTAAAGGATGTGTATGACACTGAAGCATGTTTTGAAGCCCCTCTGTGGGACCCAAGAGGGTTACAAGTAGGCACAAATCTTCTGGCCTAACATCTGTTATATCAGATTACTCACTGGGGTCTTGGGCACAACAAGGGAGTCAGGAAACATGCACAATCCTCCTCATGCACCCCACATCTTCATCATGGTCTAAACACTACATTTTTCCACATCACCCCCAGTCCAACTCTGTCCCACTAGCCCCACATGCTGTTCCCATCCTGCTCCATCTTCCTCATCTCCTCCCAACAGCAAACTCTGCTACTGCCTTTTCTCCTCCAGCCCTCAGGTCTGTCACCCATTCCCAGATCACCCCAGGAGCTATTGCCCCTATGGCAGTGGCCAGCAAGTTGTTCTCCAGCTCCACTGTCCTGGAGTTCACCACAGGCAACTTCCACTCCCCCTTCTCCTCTAATTGCGGTCAGCAGCCCCACAGGCTGAGGGAACTCATAAATACCATGGTCTTGTGAGGGAGTCTTCCATCCAGTAATTGACTACATGTTCCAGATGCTCTTCCTGCAAGAAATTAAAAAGCAATGTGACCCTTGTTGAGGGTGCAGGCACCCCCGCAACGCAAACACCCTATCCCAGGAAAGCCCTGTCCCCACAGACATGGGGCTGGCTGAGCTGACAGGAGCCACAGTGACTGGAGCCACCAGAGGGGCTGAGGGACCATAAATCAGGCGTCTCCTGGCCCCCGCTCTCCCCCAGACCCTTATCAGTGCCACTTAGCACGGTGGGCGCTACAGGAGGGATGTGAGCAGAGATAAGGGCCCCCTTGGGGCAGACCCTGCCCCAGTGGGAGTCTCCAGAGCCTGCAGGCACACGGGCTAGCCGGCGGTGCCCAGCCTGCTCCTCCGGGGCAGCAGGCCTAGCACAGGGGTCTCCTCTTCCTCCCCGCTCCCAGTGCTGGCTCCTGACAGCACTGGAGGCTCTGAGCACTCAGCCTGAGTGTCCAGCTCAACCTGCCCCTCAGCAGATCTGGTGCCTTAACCTGAGTGGGCTGTCACTACTCCCTCCTTGCACCCTCGTCCCCTCTCCCCTTTGTCACATGAGAAACAGCCTTAATGAGGAGGCTTAATGAAAAATAAACAAGCTGGGAGCTTTGCACTTGGGGAGCAAAACAGCCACAGGCTGATACTGTGCACCAGCACCAAGGTACCTCTTCCCAGCCCTGGCCATGGGAGTCATACTGAGTCCCAGAGGACCAGTCTTGCTGGGGGCCATTCTGGCATTGCAAAACCCTTTCCCTCAGCATCCAGGCAGTGCCATCATATTCCAAATGAGCATCTGTACCCTCCAGCAATGCTGTGATGGGAGAGGAGGTGCAGCTGAGTGTCTCTCTTGCTGCAGGCCTGATTCTTGGCTCAGGCTACAAAAGACGTGCCACCATGTGGCAAAACTGACACCTTACTGAACTTTGCAAGAGGCCAAAGAATTAGGATCAACATGGGATGCAGGACAAAGAGGTGCAGGGGCAGAGTTCAGTCAGGGAAGATAGAGGTCCTCAGCAGGACTGCCAGCAACCATCAGGGTCTGGAGCAACTTGGAGCCAGAGCCAAGGGACCAGAGGAGGGAGGCTTTGGGAGGGAAACATGCCCTCTATGTTCTGGGCTCCTGCATCCCCTACTCCCTGAGCACAATGACCTCCAGGGCAGAAATGACAGTCTCCAGCTGTCAGTAGCATTCTCAGGCAGGGGAGGGGGGAAATCCAGTCTGAGGGAAGGCATTCTCCAGCATGGAGTGGAGAGAAAAAAAACTGCGTGTATTGTGGCTCACTCCTGTCCTGCCATAGCTGGTGGCTGGGAAGCAGAAGCCAGGTCTGGTGAGGGCAGGTAAGACCAGCAATAGTTGCTGTGGAGCAGTACACAGAGGGAAGTGCCTGGGGAGCACCAGTAATTCACAGCATCGAGGGCAGGCACAGATAAGTGGTTGAAAGGTCTCTCACCCTGCTAATCCTGCTTCCTTTTGATAGCTTTAAATCCATCACTTAAAAATTCAGTTTCTCAGTTGGAGAACTGGGTGGCCTACAGGATGAATGGAGCTCTTCACCCCTGGGGCAGCAGGGAGACTCCAGAAAACAGGGCCAGGAAGGTGCTGGCATGTTAGCACGTAGCTGGGTTATAATTTACACACATATGCCATATGCTTATTCCCATTAGCATCTTGTCTTGGAAGGTATCCAGTCTCCTTTCACCCCTGAAGGAACTGACCTCATTAGAAAGCACTCAAAAGCCTTCGTGAGGCTGCAAAGTAGAGGCAGCTACACCTAAACCAAAGCGTTGAACATTAGGCTCGTTCCCCTTTGATGGAGTTAGAAAGATGGCACCTTTCATTGTGGGCAATCTCAGCGTGGCCAATTTCCCTGAGGGGACACAGCACACAAAGACATCCTTGCTGTGATTTCAGTGACCTCAGGTGGCATGCGGTAGGGATCTTATGTGTTTGCATATTTAAAATAACACCTATGAGAGATTGCCCAAGGGTCCAGGGAAGATCAGTTAGCTGGTAGAAGTCTTTAGCCATGTATGGCTAGTCCACATAAACTGTGGCCTTGGAGGCAATTAAAATGGGATTGAAAACATGCTTAAGTGTGGTTTTACTATTGTCACTAGCACTGTTCACACTGAGTGTGACAAATACTGTTCCCCTCCCGCACTCCTCTAGGAAAGGTGCAATCACTCCAGAAACTGCAAATAAGTCTCAGATATAGGTGAGGTCCTCAAGGGTCAAACCAACTACCACCTACACAGAAGGGCTTTGCCTCTGTGTGGACTTGTCTCCAAGCAGCTTGCCCATTCTCCCACCATTCTGGAAGACCACAGTCCCACAGCATCCCTTCCTGGTTTTTTATCCATTGTGTTTCTACCATCTCCACTTACCAAGTGCTGTAAAAACAGCTCCATGATCTCTGTGGACAGGCCCAGGATTCCAGGTGGAGAGCTGGGGGTACGAGGGTTGCTGAGTCTGTATGTTCTTCCAGATCTCCCCCCTGCACACTCCTCCACATAGAAATATCCCTGCTCCTATCAGCAGTTTAGGAGCTGACGTCCTTTGTGACGCAGATAACATCTGCAGGGGTAATGAGGAATAATCTCCTGCCATTGGGCTCTCAGACCCTGCCTGCCCCAACTGGGGAGACCTCAAGCTCATCTCATTGCTGGTGCTCATGGGATGCTGCTGGGTCACACTGGCTCTCGGAAGACCAGGCAAGAGAGCTGTCCTTTGAAATTCTGCTCCCCAGCAGCCAGTAGCCAGTGTTTTCCTTCACTCAGGTTATTAAAAAAGCCATACTGCCAAAAGTCCTTGCATGCCCTCTTGACCAGCATGTCCAAGCACTGAAACCAGTACTGCAAATGTTGAAAGTGCTGGAGCTCAAGCCCACACTCCCCGACTGGTGCCTCCACCGTACTGTCACAAAAAGGACTGATCACTTACAAGAATAGTGGACTGTATGCAGTAGTTGTTCCAGGAAAGGAGCGCAGCTCTCAAGGAATGGCCTCAAATGCAGCCTCACCATCACACCAGCATGTATCTATTGTAGAAAGGTGTATCCAGAGACCCCATTTGAACACATGAGTAGCCTTCCTTCCTTCCTTCCTTCCTTCCTTCC
>NC_031770.1:32561628-32660763 GCF_001522545.3 Parus major
TCCTTCCCTCCTTCCCTCCTTCCCTCCTTCCTTCCTTCCCTCCTTCCCTCCTTCCCTCCTTCCTTCCCTCCTTCCTTCCTTCCCTCCTTCCTTCCCATCCCCACACTTGTCCCTAGAGGTCTTCACTGTCATGCATCAGCAGCTGCAGGAGGGGACAATCAGAGAAAGGGACATGAAGGAGAGTCCTGCTTATCTCTTCTGGAGGGAATTTCTCACCTCCACTCTGTTCTGCTCAGCTGCCCAGGAGACAGCCCTCTCGCCAGAGATAGCATCTGGCCGATAGTGTTGACAAAGTCACAAGAAATGCAGAGTGCACATGGAGATCAAGGCAGGGTTGACACAGGCTTTAAGCTCATTCCCAGTGCTCTGCTCATCACAGGAGATGGGGTTGGGAAGGGGAGAAGACTTGTCTTCTACACTGTGCAGAGATCCAGGAGCAAATCTGGGCTCCTCTGTTTCCCCAGCCCAGCTGCTCTCAGCTACTCACACTTCCCTGCCTGGTCCCAGCCAGTGACAGCACAGGGTTGACAGCCAGAGGCATCACTCCATGACCTTTTCAGAGAGAGCAGAAGATGTTTTCCTTATATTCAAATAGTGCTGTCAAAAATTGGTGGAAGTTTCTGTGTCAAACACACCAAGGTTTTGCTCCCAGACTTGACAGGGAAGCAAGCTCTTCAGGACAGGCATCCATAGAGCACACTATCTCCTTCCTACTCTTCTGCTGTCCTATTGCAGGGTTCCTCATCTGGATGATTCCTCATTCAGATACTTATCTGCTGAGTTTGGCATCAAAACTTAGATCTGAGCTCTCTGCCCACGATCCTGCTGCACCCCTGTTTGCAAAGGATATACACTAACTGTCTGGCAGAGGAGGGCAAGTTCATATTTGCCTGGCAGTTCTCATGCACACATCTCTACTGATTGCAAGTGCTCATCCGTGCCTCTCTTTAGCACAGAGTTTGCTTGCCAGGAGGGGTTTGCCCGTTTCCACAGGCTGGGACCAGAACCACTGCCAACACCTCCAGCAGCAAGCACAAAGCTGCTCTCAGTGCCCCCTCCCTGCATCCTCCCAGACACCCAGGCTCTGTTGCCCACTACTCACAGCCCCTCAGGTGCTTGCACCACCTGTCTCCTTCCTGCCCCACTCTGCCCTTACAGCTCACTTCAGCTGGGTGGAAAACTCAGGTGCAGTCAGAAAAGCCTCCCACTTGCATTGTAGCTATCCCAAGCACTTTGTGCACTGGTCTCTGAGTGCTGACACCTAGTAAGACATCAGCCCATCAGGAACCTGGTGGGCTCCCAGGACTAAGCACACATCCCCAGCCCTAAATAACTGCTGTCCTTGCCACTCAGGCAGATTGGGATGAGTTAGCAATAACATTTCAGTACTGGTGGATCCTTCAGTGGGTATCCTTTCTCGTACAGAAATGTTGCTTTCAAAAAAACACCTCCTACCTCTACACGTACATGACAAAATAAAGCTAGCTTAGCCTGAAACAGCTGCATTTTTAATGGTGCTTGACTCTTACTGAGGACAGTAATGAATGCTATCCCCCGAGGGGCAGCAGAAGTAGTGCTGGAAATCTGGGCCGCTGCCGGCAGCCCCAGACACGCAGGGGTATGGATGCAGGATGCCTCACTGGGAGGGAAGAACAAGTAGGACTTCCCCTTCCCTGACGCTCTGTCTCCACCTTTGTGTTGCAAAAACAAAGAAATTTTGGGTGTGATCCCGCCCTGCGCCCAGCGGCAGCTTTGGCGGTTTCGTGCGCAACGTGCTCGTTCCTGGTGCTGCTCATGGAGGAGGGTGTCTGTGCCATGGGCATGTTCCTCGGCCCCCGAGGCACCTTGCTTCTCCCTCTCCAAAATACACATGCCTGCACCACCTCCCATATGCCGGCAGCAGAACAGTTGCTGGAGATTTTTCCATGCTGCTAGCCAGGTTGGATGAGGAAGGCCAGGCTCTTCTCTCAAGATGTCCATCTTCCTCATTATGAAATCATGGAGCTGATCAATGCAGATGAGCATGTAGAAGTGTGTGCTGTCTCAAACTGACTGAAAGAGCTAATGTTTAACAGCCAAACTTGGATTGACCTCTTCCAAGATTACCCCAGGGAACAGGGATCTTCTTCTCTAGTTCCCCTTGCCTCTTTTTTTGATTTTGACCCTTATAGCAATATCCAACTAAGCCCCTCAGGCTAGAAATCAAGGGGCTGCAGTTTTCCTCAGTGGTCAGTGGAAGCCAAAAAACAAGGCGAGCCATGTACCAATTCATTTTGCAACCTAGAATAACACATACAGAGTCAAGGATCCCACCACCAAAAAACAGGAGTGCCCCATCTGTGTGATGAAGGGCATAAGGTGTCAGAAGGAAAAAAGACCAGAGTAGGAAGAAAAATCCCCTGACTCTACTTATGCATGCATGGCCAATTAAAAACCACTGCTAGAGCAAACTGTGAAGACCCCAGAGCTATAGTAGTGGCTCCATCCAATTTGGCTTCCATGACAAGGAGAGGAGCCTGTGGTAAGCAAGATGGCAAAGCGTGCCAGAGCCAAGCTCTACTGTAACATTAGCTGTCAGAAGCACAGCCTCTGGGCTATTCAGTCTGGGCTGCTTTTTTTTTTCTTTTATTTTTTAAGTCTTACTCTGCTTCTTCTGAACTCCCAACTCTGACAAGCATTCTGGACAGCCTGTTAAATTTTGCCTGAAAGCATATAATCCTAATGAGAATAGAAAGACCTGACTCTCTTTGGGAGCTCCTGCTACACTTCAAAGGATCCAGGACTTACCAAGCGGTTTTGAAACACATCAATGAGTTCTGGCCCACTTTCTGATTGCCTCTGAGGAGGGAAGGCTGTATACATGCCCAGGAAATAGCATGCGGCTAGGAGAGGAAAGAAGTGGTTGTTCAGTGAGAGTGGAGTGGGAGACATAGGGTTTTGCATGCAGTGGAGGGGCGATGAGTCTGTGCAAAGAGGGGACCAGGAGGATCAGGAAGGACGGATACAAGTTTTCTTCTTGTTGCTGGAGGGTACAGATGGCATGGTGTAGATGAGAGGGTGAAAGGAGAAGGAAGAATATCCATTAGTATCCAAAGGCAAAGGCTTGACAAAAAAGAGGTACAGGGCTGGGAAAATAGGACTGGGTATCAAAGGAGGTGTACAAAGAGAAAAGACAGCCTGGGAGCACACTCATTATCCTGCATGGACATCCACATGCATGCTGAGTTGGGACTTCTGATTCTTCATTTGCCCAGTTAGTAATAACCCTCTGGACCTTGCAATACTATAAACACCTCTCCCAAAGGGAAGTGCTCCCTAGGGCTGGAGAGGATCCATGAGAGTAGGCTCTCTCATTCAAAACACTTTTCACCTTATACTGCTTTTGCTGCATATGTCAGAAGGAAGCACGTATGTGTCTGTTTCATGCTGGACACTGTCACACAGGTATTATTACTAGTTCAAGGTATCACACAAACTGAGAGCAAGGGGGAGACAAGAGAGTTGGGAATGCAAGATCCAACTGGACAGAAAACAGCAAAGGCCCTCTGTATCCCCTCTGTCTTGTCAGATCTAACATTGCCCAAGTCAGGGCTGCGCATGGATGTGCTGCTGACAGAGCACTATGCAGGTGAAAGCCTGGTGCTATGCCAGGGAGTATGTGTGGCATATTGCTAATGCAGAGAGGGGCTATCATCCTCAAAAGCACCACTGGGATTCCATTGCCTGATCTCTCCCAGATTTATACACATCTGGCCATCCTGGTGCTGGAGTGCCTTTTCTAGAAAGGCAACTGCAATGCGTTTTTCAGAATGTGCAGAGATGTTCACCTGCCTGCCAGCTGCTTTCTGCTGCTCTGCTGACTTGCTTCATTACACCCTCTTCATGAACATCAGCCTTTTCGACACCAGTCAGCAGCAGTCATAGCTGTTACTTAATGACTTGCTCCACAGGAGCTTCTTGCCCAGAAAGACAGAGGCAATGGCCTGTCTGCTGCACTCTCCATGGCTGCCAGACTGCATCCCTGGGGAGGCTGCAGCCTCACCTCCTAGCAGCAGCAAGGTGAGTGGCAGCATTTCATATCATGCATAAACACTGCTGCTATTCAGAGCTGGCAAGACCAGAACGTACCACTGGTCTGTACCCCAGATCGTTAACCAGCCCTCTTACCAGACAAAGAGTGCAGAGGTACGTGCATACACTCTCTCATCCTGGGCCCAAGCACGGCCTCCAATGCAGATATGCTCTCCTCCCCAGCACTCACAGACAATGGGAATGGTCTCATTAAAAAAGCTGTGGACAGAATGAATCACAGCTTCCCTCAGGCCTCATCTCTGGCCCTTCCCAATGAGATGAGTTTGGAAAAAAGGAACCAGCCCATCACTCAGAGCTGCCTGCTAGCTTTATGCAGCACCAGGGGAAAACACCCTGCTTGCTGCTCTGGGACCAGGCTCACCCCAGTAAAGAAGTGGAAAGAAAAAGCACTCCATTGAGATTGTGAAGAAGCCCTGGGCTTGCCAGGGAACAGCAGTCCTGAAGTTACAGGCTGTGCAAGGAGCCATGAATACTGAGAGATGCAGGCAACGTTGTAGCAGTGAGAGGAAATAGATCTTCACCAAGGGAAGCAGCCAAACATCTTCCCCAGGATCATTCATCCCCAGGTGATGACTGTCTTGCTCTGAGCTGGTCTGCTCTGTCCTAGAGAATGTAAGAACTAGCACCTATTTTACTTGTCTCTCCCAGTACTGGTTTCAATTGCTTGTAACTTTCCAATTTTGCCACTTGGGCTGACATTTTCCAGACCAGGCATCTGCCTTAGCCTGTTACAAGAAAAAGAGGGAAAAAAAAGGAAAACAACTGAACAAAAATACCCACATACATTTAGGGATTTTGACTACTTTCAGAGTACCAGAAGGAAAAGAGGTTCGTTTGTCCATGCTAAAAAAATCAACACTTAAAACTTGTTAGCTGAGAATTTGCAGTTTGTAGCAAGAACTTGAAATTAGGCAAGAGAAGTGCCTAGCTGCCAAGAACATGTCTCTGCTGTCCCAGGAAAAATATCCCTGAATTTTGATCCAGTTATGAGCTCGACACTCAAATAGAACAGATTTGGCAGAGTTGGTGGCTCCATTGCTGCAAAGTTTCTGCCCCAAATGAGTGTGCTGTATGTCCACACAGAACTCTCAAGCATCAGACCAAACTTGTCCTTCACCAGAACATCTGCATGTCTCTCTGTCAATGTATGTGGGGAGCGGCATGTTGATGGAAATGTTACTTTCTGTGAAGTGCATAAACATTTGCATTGTAAAATCTTGCTGAATCTTCCAGTCCCAGTTTCCAAACATTACCTGCCAGGTAAATACTTGCCAGGTTTGCCGTAACTTCATTCACTTCACACACCTTTTGATTTCTGCCATGACCAAGACTGTGTGTCATAAACACCTCTGGTTTCCTTCCCTAGAGATGACAAATTAATGTTCAGCAATCCTAAGACCAATGTAAATCAGAAAACACATTGAAAAAGTGTAACATGATGATATTTCTATAGTATCTGATCTTCTTATGTCCAGGGAGTTAAATCCTAGATGCAAAGAAAACCTTAATTCCACCACCTCCTCACTGGAGAGGTTTGACAATATTTTTAACCTCTATTGCTATGTAGGCTCTTACTCTTTCATCTCTGTAGTTTCTGAGATAGTCCTAAGCAGCATTGATCCTGACTCTGAGACTTAGGCCTCTGATTCTTTTACCCTGCATCCAGGGGAGGAACTGGGGAAATATTTTGAAACCTCCTTTCTCAGACACTATGGTTTTGGATAGATGTGGAGAGCATAGCTCATAGATGTCTGCTCCAGGAAGAGTTCCAGAAGGGAAAACTGACTTAAGAAAAGCCATGGCCCTTTCCAACAAGGGCTACTGATCTTTCAGGGTATTCGGAGGTCCATATTTCCAGATTCAGCTTTCACATCAGCAGTCCAGAAAGCAGAAAGTGAAGTAAACCACAGCATTGATGTACATAGTATCTTTTGTATCAGACCACTGGGAATTTTGTATCAGTTTCACCTCCCAACAGACCAGAGAGATTTGATAATAATTATTACTTTTTCCTTTTGCAGAGTAGAAAACAGATAGTGAATACGAGTGAATATGAGGTGAATTACCCATAGACAACAAATAAACCATGCAGAGTTATGAGAGGAACACAAGTGTTCTGACTCCTTTCTTCCTGTTCTGACTGTGACAGTGAGCTGGAGTAGCCGATGCCACATGCACAATAATAACAACATACATTGTTGCCTTGTAAAAATGCCCTACCCTTTAATTTTAGCCAAGACTTTTGTGTACTCTTCTTCTTTGTTCTCCTAAGTATTTATCTATAGCTATGTCTAGCCATGTTGATAGCAATGTGAGCTCTTTCATGGTGCAGAGGTAGTTTGGTCCTTCACTAGTTTCCTTGAGTACACAGAGCATGCTGGAGGACATGTGTCTTATTCTGCATGTCACTGGGGTGGCTTTGGGACATCTCAATGATTTTTCCCTCTGTTGTTCACACAAGAGCTTGAATTCAGAGTGACAATGTCTTGCTATGCTGTGTAAGATCCCCAGCATGGACTGCTTCTTGCTAGCCTGACTTATTGCTAGCACCACCCAGCACTTCATTTCTTTGTCTTTTGTTGGCTGCTGTTCTTTGTCTGTCTTCCCATCAGAAAGGGCATAGGATTGAGAGCTTCCTGTAAGCCTCACACTGTGCAAGTTGTCCAGCTTCTCTGCAGGGGTTACAAATGGTTATCCCAAAGGCAGGCAGGACCATGCTCATCCTCAGCCCTCCCTGAGTGCTGGTAGCTTCCATCACAGTGACTACGCTTTGTTACAGCAAATACTGTAAATCTGGATGACTATGTAGAAGGCCTGGAGCAATTTCTGAGGATCAAAGAGGTGGGACCATGTGGGAAGAGATGGGATAGAGTTGGGCTATGGGCTGTGGGACATGCCTGGAGAAGCACATGGCAGCACAAAGAAGCATGTGGCAGCACAGAGAGGCTTGTCTCCGGGAGGGAGGAGGTGGCGGACACCTATGGGAGGAGCCTGCTGGAAGCGGAAGACAGGTGAACAGCGCATGATCACTACACAGAAGGACATTTAGAATGCGTGTTGGTGATGTGGCAACATGGAATAAGTCGTGTAGCGAGAAATACCATATAAGGAAATACTGTGTCTTGAAAAAGCGTATAGAACCAGCTCTTTTTTTTTGAATAAACGATTCAGATTCCCTGCTGGTGTGTGGGTCTGTGTCTTGGTCATTCACAGGAGAAGAAGAGCCTTCTCTAAAGCCTGGGGGACAGCAGTACTCTTTGCTGAGCCCCTACCATGTAATTCCTTGTAGAATATTTTCTTCCTGTTGCATCCTGCCCTGTTTCAGACATCTTCTCTCTTTCAGTCTCTGCTGTTTGCTCTATGAAACTATGTATCAGATAATTCCCACAGACAGTTCCCAGGCATCAGTTCTCACTCATGAACAGCTCTGTTAAAGTCTGCTTGAAATACCAGCTGCTCTGAGTGGATGTGCATGGGATCCTTTGTCCCTTGTCATGAGGTGAATCCTTTGGATGGTGCAGATATTCTCACAAACAGACAAAATCTGAAATGGTTTCCTGTGGTCAGTCTTTCCTGTCTGATGTACACGTCCCTTTGGAGCACAGTGAATACTCTGGACAGAATCACTATGTTCAAAAGCAGTTAGATAAATTAGTAGGTATGGATCAATTTAATCAGAGATGCAAACGTCTCTGAGCAGACTGGACAGTAGGGTTAG
This sequence comes from Parus major, assembly GCF_001522545.3. Classification (NCBI taxonomy): domain Eukaryota; kingdom Metazoa; phylum Chordata; class Aves; order Passeriformes; family Paridae; genus Parus; species Parus major. The sequence continues at coordinate 32,569,439 of NC_031770.1, forward strand.
CAGCAGCTGATTCTCTAGCAAACTTGTGCAAAGTTTCTATGCCCCTGCTAAAGTACAGCAGTGTAGAGGTAAATAAATCCATATCCACTGTTTGCTTTTTTTGCACTAGCCCTTTTTCAGGCACTCCTCTGTGAGCACAAACCAACCAGAGTCTTTGCTTGTGCTCATCCTCAAGAGCAGATATGAAACCTACTCTAGCTGAGATCACATTGGAAAGTATTTCTCAGGATGATGGGCCTGCTTTCCCTCAAAGAGGGGCTTAAAACAAAACAACCAAAGCCATTCAATTAGAGTTTGGGGCTTAGAAGGCTCCTTATCTCATGAAAAGAGAGATTAAAGCCCTCTGATAATTTATAAAGTGCTTAAAAGTTTAAAGGAGAATTGGGCTTTTATCTGAACTATCAGATAACATGAAGAGCGCAAAGGCCATGCACAAGTCAGCCCCAGGGTGCAGTCATTCATTGTAGAGAGCTTCTGCTTCCAACCATGGATCTGACCCCAGTCTCTAAAATTAATAGCCAGACTCCCAGACTCTCATGGTCTAGTAGCCAGGCCAGTCTGACATGCCCCCATGGCTCAGACAGTCACGTAACTCTCACCTAGAAAGTCCTTGGGCATCCTCACTTAGTGGTGCCTGACAACAATAATAGTGGTGAGACGGGCTGGATGTCCCAGATGCCTTTGAGTGAACATCCTGACACTGAGGGCTTCTCCCACCACACCAGTGGCCAGTGCTTACTTAATGATGGTGTGTGGTGTGCTCAGCATGCCCTAAGCAATGCATAGTTGGCCCAAGTGCTCACAGAAGCTTGCCCAACCTGTTTTCCTTTCAGTGGGTATTTCAAACAGTTATTATTTGTGTGGTTGAGGCCATCATTCATTTACTCTCCTGGTAGACTTTTGCTGTCTTCCCAGCTGTCTTTCTCTCATGCTCATGTCCACTTGGCTGCTGCTGACAATGGTGTCCTGACAGTCAGAGACCACCATCGAACAATGGAGGGAGGAGCATGTGTGGGACACAGAGCATACCCTGGAGCTGGCCCTGGGTACCGGAACTGGCTTCTGCAGGAGACTGGGACTCACAGGCTCACAGCAAAATGACAAGGTCACTATTCCTCAGCATTGCCCATACGTAAAGGAAATAACTTTCCCTTTGAGCAACAGGGCTAGTAAAGCCTGGGGTTACTGGTGAAAAAGGCATGTCCTTTGTCCCCAGACATCTTCTCCTCACCCTCTGCATGAATCCTCATCCCACAACATGCAAGGGACAATAGCAGTGTGCATAATCTAGAGCTAGATACCTGCCAGCTGGTAAGTCATGTTCACATTTGGTGACGGTGTGGCCAGCTGATGTCTAATGGCTGGGCTCTCCCTCTCTTTCCTTCAGAAGTCACTGGTTTCTATTATTTCACCTATTCTGACAGCCACAATGTTACTGGTTTTGAAACTTCCACTGCTCTTTCAGATGTGATTGAAGCTGACTGACGTGTTACAAAGCTACTGGAAAAAGGAAGGATGGAGAGCCAAAGAAGCATTGTTTCCTTTGGAAAATGGGCTTTAAAAATACCTGAATATATAGCAGACTTTCTTCTTTTGTGCTGACCTTCAGTAAAAGTGTGTCTTTCATCCCAGCACTCCTAATCCCAGATGTGTCAGCATGCAGACAGAGAGACCTGGCCCATACTCACTGAACCAAACGACTTGGTCTCTCATGACTGAATGAATCAAAAACTCCACCTTGCATCTGCTTTGTTGGCAGCCCACAAGAGGATCAAAATGTTCCCAAAATAAAGCATTATGGAAATAGTCTGCCAAATACTTGTTTTAAAGAGCCTTTATTGCAATTTTTCAAGTCCAAGTTGGAGGTTAACTCTGGAGATTTTGGTGCATCACTTGGAGAGACAGCTTTGTCAATCTCTGATCTGAGGGTCAGGAAATCTGAGTCACTTTCCCAACTCTTTCTAGGACCTTCCACATTATCTTAGAAAATATTTTTGTATTTTCTCTCTCAGAGTTTGGTGGCCATCTGCTTTGTTTAAACTGTTTTCTCCTTGGGAAGGAGGCTGACATTAGTGAAGAAGTGACCAGCATTACCAGAATGGGGCCATGAATTTGATGAACAGGGCAGTACAACACTGTACAGTACTAGCACACAATAATAGATAAGAACTTGGCAGGTCTTCATTTCTGGAGAAATATATACAAGGAAATAAGTATAACAGAATATTCGTAATTGGAAGTGACCAATTAAGAAGGATTATAAGAGTCCAATTCCTGGCCCTGCCCAGGACAGCCTCAAGAATCACACTGTGTGCCTCAGAGTGTTGTCTAAATGCTTCCTGAGCTTTGTCGGGCTTGGTGCTGTGATCACTTCCCTGGGAAGTCTGTTCCTTGGCCAACCACTCTCTGAGTGAAGAACCTTTTCCTAATATCTAACTTAAACTTCCCCTGGCACAACTTCAGGCTATCCCCTCAGTAACATTGGAAAAAGCATTTGAGCACTTTTCAGAGCCTCAATGTCAGGTTCTGTCACTGGCCACCACAGACAAGAGATTCCTTCTGCCTGCCCCTCCTCTTCCCCTCATGAGAAAATTGTAACTGCAGTGGGGTCTCCCCTCAGTCTCCTCTTCTCCAGGCTGAACAGAACAAGTGACCTCAGCCACTCCTCATGTGGCTTCCACCCAAGGCTGTTCACCATCTTGGTTGCCCTCCTTTAGACATTCTCTAATCGCTTAATTTCTTTCTTATGTTGTGGCATCCAAAACTGCAAACAATGCTGAAAGTGAGGCTCTCTGAAGAGCAGAGCTGGACAATTCCCAACCTGGCCTGGCCAGCAATGCTGCTGGCCTGCTGCACCCCAGGACATGCTTGGGTCTCCTGACTGCCAGGGCACTGCTGACTCATGTTCAGCTTTCTGTCAACCAGGACCCCCAGGTTCCTTTCTGTGCCACTGCTTTCCAGCATCTCATTTCCCAGCCTGTCTGTACATCCAGGGTTGCCCCATTCCAGGTGCAGAATCCAGCACTTTCCCTTGCTGAACTCCATACTGTTGGTGATTGCCCAGCCCTCTGATTTGTCTCTGCAGGGCCTCTCTCAATAGAAGAATCAATAGCTACTCCCAGTTTTGTACTATCTGCAAACTTGCTTAGTATCCCTTCCAGTCCTGTGTCCAAGTTGTTTTTGAAGATATTGAAGAGAATGGGGCCTAAGATAAAGCCCTGCAGAACCCACTTGTGCCAAGTCCCCAGTCAGATGTCAGCCCATTCCCTGTAACCCTTTGTGCCTGACCCATGAACCAGTTGCTCACCCATTTTATGATGTGTTTATCCAGTGATGTGCTGGACATTTTGTCCAAAAGGATCTGTGAGAGATGGGATCAGAAACTTTACTGAAATGCAAAAAGATAACATCAATATCTATAATATGTATCAATATAAGTACATAATATATATCTAAGGAAGTGCACATATATATACACGTGTATAATATTCACATCTATCAAGAACCCAATATAAAGTGTTGGAATTCATGTATTTAAAGAAATAACTTTGAAAATGTTTGGAAGTGTTTGGTCTGGTCATTGGCACTGGCAATGTGCACAGGACACAGGAAACTGCTCTCAATAAATGACATGTGCCACACAGCCAGGCCTGTCCAACACTTCCATGCAGCCAGGTAAGGCTCACTGCAGGGACCACTGCGTGTCAGTACTCAGCAACTGACAGCTCTCGCCTGCTGAAGAAGATTTTGTATATACATCAGCCACTTGGCTTGTGCAGTGCTGAGCATGGGAGCCACCATGAGATGGAAATGTTCAAAATATTCATGAAACATTAGAACATTTTAGGGGATTTTGGCTGTGGTTTGTCCTTTGGTTTAGGACACCACCAGAACCGGCCAAGAATACTTTAGCGTGACAACATTCTCATTCGCATGGCTGGTGTGCTAACATCCTCATTCTTACCTTGCATGTCTGTCAAGTATAAGCAAAGTATCTATTAATTGTGTCTGACTGGATTTCAGCTGCTCTTTTAAAAGGTCGCTGATACAAGTTTAGACAATAGGCCAAGAGGAGGCTGAATCCCCGTGGAGAGCACACAAGGCATTCTCTTGTGTTGCTGATTTAATAAGGAAGGATTGTATCCTCCTGTTTAGAAAGGCCCAAGTACTTTGAAGGTTTCTGCTTGAATGGAAGTTGGAATTCACTTTGGCTGTGCTCTGACAACTCTGCATGCTCACCTTCCCACTCTGCCCCAGCCAAGGATTTTACTGTGGGAACCTCTGCAAGAATAGCAGGTAACAATGCTAGTTTTTGTGGGAAACCTTGCTTCCAGAAGATATCTCCAAATGTGGGGCTCATCCTCCAAGGCCAGCAATAAGAGGTGAGATGAGATACATGATATTGAACACCCAAGACCACAAATGAGGTGATCAACATGTGCCAAGAAAATGACATTTACTTTGATTATGAAGCACTGGGGATTTGCAAATAACAAATTTGCAAACTTTGATGAACTTCTGAGAGTTCATCTCTAGGCAAGACATAAATGTATCACTTGAGATGACAAATAATCAATCATAAACTCATGGGCTGCTTAACAACAGGACCAGGGGTGAAGTGCCCCAGATATATGATTGGGAATGTTACTCACTTCATTGCAGGCATGACTCCTCAGGTCCACATGGAACCAGAAACTCATCCAAGATCTCACCAAGCTGGCCCTAGCTGCCAACTCCAAACCCCTTTGCTTAGTCAAGTCTTCTGTGCAATACACACTTCCTGCCCTATCCCTTGCCAAAGTACCACTTATCTGCAGCTCACCCCCAGCAGCAGATGGAAAACATCCACAGCAAGAGGCAATGGGAAAAATCAGCTCTGGCTGGCTCCTTACCTCTCAGCATGCTCCAAAATCAGTGAGCTATGCTGGCTCCCTATCCCAGACAGTGTTGCCATCTCTCCCTTTCCATTTTAACTGCTTCACATAAGGAGTGGAAAAATCTGCAAACGAATTAAGCTGCCAGGAACACTGGTAGGCATTTAAGTTGTGAATAACCTCTCACTTGCCTGAGTCACAAGAAACTTAGTGACAGAAGAAGGGTAGGTCCGTGCCATGATAGGACACAGGCATGGATGTCTCTGTGTGTCAGATGCCATAAAAAAACTATACTCCATGCATCATATTTATTATATACCTTTATAAGAGCCCAAAGCAGCAAGATGTACCAGTCTGCACTGCATTACAGCTTTGCAGAGCTCCAGACACAAGGCACAAGCAGGCACGACTCGCTGCCTAGCAGAGTATCTCATGGAGCAGAGTATTAGAATTTCGTAAGTGCTGTGTGTCCCCCAGCACAGGACCACGAACAAATGCCGCGCTCCTAATGCACCCAAGTGTGGAGGCAACTTCCATAATCACAGCTTCGTATCTCCAATGTGATAACAGACAGACAGTTTCTATTACGCAAACAGCACCAGGTAGGGCCAAGCAACCCACAGCGAGGCATCACTGGCATTCTAGGAACGGCTCCGGTCCTCTGCTGCCAAAACACCCCACCTGCAGCACGTCCCAGTGCAGTGACATGCCAACGGGGAGCTACTACCGTCTTTCCTTGGCAACACAGAGTGCCTTTTGGGACTGACAAGGAGCATATTTTGGGAGGATACTGCGAAGCCTGCTGGAGAAGGCTAGCAGCTGGATGAGTGTGGAGCAGCACAGGCAAGACCTGACACCACACAGGGTACCTGTTGCTTATATAAAACAGCTAATAAAACAGGTTATCATCCCAGAAACTCTTGCCTTAGGTGTCAGTGGCCATGTGGAGGACACCCAAAAGCAATATAGATGCTGGCTTTGCTGCCCAAGGAGAGGAATGTATAGTAGGAACTCAGCAGTTGGATTTTGTTGGTCCCTTAACAGATACCTAGCAACAAATGTGGAGCAAATCTCTTTTCAAAAGGCACTTAAGCATGTGTGGCTTAAATTTAAGCATGTGTTTGTGTGCTGTCCTAGATCATATCCATTGCAATCTCAGGGCCTGTGTCTGAGAGGCTGTGTTGGCAGAAGGTGTCTTAATGCAAAATGCCACCTACTGAGAATAGGCTTTTGCTGGGTCTCCTGCCTAAATGGAGCACGTCGCAAGCCAATGTGCAGAAATAGAATTACCCCAGCAGGTATAGAGGCTCCAAACATTTTTAGTCACACTCATCAGAAAAATAAACAAAACAAACCCAACAACCTCTTATAGCTGCATCTTACTCACAGACTTTTGTGAAACAGCCTAGGAGGCACAAAAAAGAGACATACCTCTGCCTGCTGAGGACAGACACATTCTTCCATCCCTTAGGGTGAGATTATACTGTAGTGTATTTGCAACCAAAAGCATGACAGGAAAGCCCTCAGTGAAAATTTGTCCAAGGAAAATGTAAAAAAACATTACAAGTATCAGGGGCATCGAATGAAAGCAGCAAGCAAAGAACACAGTAGGATGTGTCTGTTTACACATCAGGTAGTGACACTGGGGAAATCCTTGCCACAGGATGTTGTGGATACTATAAGTTCACAGGGTTTAAAACTAGAAAAAAAAAAAAAAAGTGGAAAAAGAACAAAAAATGCAATAAAGATAGTAGGTCTGCCCCAGGAAGTCCCCCAAATTACAAACTGTGAGACATGGGGGAACATTTGGGAGATCTATCACTATACATTCGCCCTCAAGTAATGATCTTTGCATGTGTTATCAGCCACTATTGGAGACAGGCTGCTGGGCTCCGAGAACCCTTTCTGTGACATGGCACAGCTGTTCTTCTCCTGTGAACATACACTTTTTTGCTTGGTGGGCAAAGAAAGAAGTAGCAGACTTGCAGCAGTCAGTGTCAGAGGGAACACCTCAACTTGGATCAGACTCCTCCCATAGCTGGTTGTGTATGATTAGGGAAAGATATTTTGATCAAAATGAGATTAAGCAGAGACTTGAATCTGGACATTTCTCCCTAGGTATAAACACTAGCATGCACCCCTCATATTTCAGCTCTGAAAATTTTAAGTTTCAGTCTGAAAAGCACATTGCATACACAAAAAATGGAAATTTGACACAACACACTCTCTACCAGAATAGTTGAAATATTGTGGCTTTGTCACAGCATAGACTGAGAGCTAATTAGAAAACTTTGGAAGTTGTTCCCAAACAGAACTGCTTTCCTCTGGTTATCTACCATGGCGGTCTCACTCCAGAAATACACAAATATGTCCAAAAATACAAGGATGTGTATCAGCAATTCCTAAATCTATCTGGAAAAGAATGGTGTTGTCTATTTTACATAAAAGTGGAAGCATAACTATGATTGGAAGCTGAGGCTCTGGAAAGTGCTCAAATGCTCCTTTTCCAATGTTATGAAAGGAAATGCCAGAGGCCAAGGACACGGGCAGTGCTGCGGGGGAAGCTGGTGGAGGAGTCTGGGATGTCAGCCACAAGAGGAAGCTTCCATGATTGAAAAACACAACAGAAAGATAGTGAAGTATCATTCTAACACAGTAATGGCAATAACATACTCACAAATCATATTTAAATAAAAATCACGAGCTTTGTTTAAAAATAAAAAATTTAAATCCAACAAGGTAAGCTATACTTTTTATATCAGCAACAGAGCCTTTAAGCATTCAGACTTCATACTCCCAAGCTTTTATTGATGACTCTTTGGGCTGAAAATCTATTTTTTAAAAGTGCAGGAAATTGTGGGGGGAAAATCAAACTGATTTTGGGATTTTTTTTTTGGTCACAGCCCTTTTGAAATCCTTGCTGTTACATGCAGAGCAGCTCCTATCTAAGTAAGATTTTGGCCTAAATATTTGCCCTGAAAAAGACTTTCAAAAATAGCAAAGTCAAAGAGGAATAGGGCCAAGGATCTGTTCATTACTATCAGCACTAAAACAAAATTTTAAAATAAGAAAAAATAAGAGAACATGCTACATGTTTTATTTGTTTGTTTGGTTTTTGTTTGTTTTTTTTAAATAAATATCATCAACAGCATGAAACAGGGCAGTCAAATTTTCTGGATTAATTGATGAGTAAATCCACTCAAGTCAAGCAGCTTATGAGCAGAATAGCCCACAGAGTGTTAGGAAAAAGAAGGAACAAAGATGTTAGATGGTTTTGCCACAGAGAAAAAGAAAAAAATATTTTAAAGTAGCTGCTTTTCTGTGCAGACAGTTCCTGACATTCAAGGTCATTACTGAATAATTAACTTACCAACTCATTAGAGGCTATTTACATTGTTTATGAGCATATGAACAATTACACAATGAAGATAACGAAACATAATCACCTAATAACAGCATATAGTTGTGGCATAGATGAATTGGATGATCGAGGAGATCCTGCTTAAGTGCTGCCAGCAAGCCCCAGCCTGCCTTGATCAGTGCTTGGAGGCTCCTTCCTCATCTCCTAGCAGCAAGTCTAGGAAAGGCAAAAAAAAATTCGCTGTGACAGTTGTTAATAGGGGGGCCACAGTCCAGAGGAAAAGCAAGGAAGGAAGCATGCACATCCTTGCAGGGAAACACAGGTGAGAGGCCCTGTACCTCAACACCCGTGTCACCACCACAGAGAGTGTAACCAGGACGAGTGGTATTTGGGAGTGGTTTTCATTCTATCCAGAGGCAAATTCCAAATCAAGAATTTGATTCTGATGAAAGGTGTTTGAGGCAGCCTTGAAGATCGGAGGCTTCAAGGCATGAAAACAGGCAACATCAATGCAAATTCAAGTTACGTTAACAAATTAACTTCTTACAGTATCACATCTCCTATTTTTTATAGGCTTCACCTGACCACTTCAACATTTAAAAACAGAAAGGCTGATATGGTCCTGTCTTAACCAAAACTAATGTCTCTGGGTAAAGGCTTGTCTCAGGGATGGTAAGGAGAAACAGTGACATTGAAGACCTAGCTCCAAACTAATACCAAGTTATAGAACAGAAACTCTTCAAGTACAGCAAGCTCCCTTTGCAGAAAAATTCCATGCAGGAGAAACATCCTCCAGCACCTCACAGTGATGTGAACCCTTCCAGCCCATTCGGGCTGAACCTCTTGTGCTCAGGATGTTCTGTGCAGTGGCCAGCATCTGAGGGAGTGGCTCTGCTGCCACTCAGCAGGACCTCAGTAGGCTGGAGAATTGGCCAGAGAGAAACCTGGTGAGGTCCAACAAGGGCAAGTGCAGGGTCCTGCACCTGGGGAGGAATGACCCCAAGTGCCTGCACAGCCTGGGGACTGACCCACTGGAGAGCAGCTCTGCGGAGAAGGACTGGGGGTACCGGTGGGTGACAAATTGTCCATGGGCCAGCAGCACCCTTATGGCCAGGAGGGCCAAGGGTGTCCTGGCATGCATCAGAAGCAGTGTGGCCAGCAGATGGAGGGAGATGATCCTGCCCCTCTATTCAGCCCTGGTGCAGCCACCTCTGGATTACTGTGTCCAGTTCTGGGCTCCTCAGCACAAGAAAGACAAGGAGCTACTGGAGAGGGTCCAATAGAAGCCACAAGAACAATGTGGGGTCTGGAGCATCTCTTATGAGGAGAGACTGTGAGAGCTGGGCCTGTTCAGTCTGGAGAAGACTGAGAAGGATCTCATTAATGCATTTAAACTTCCCAAAGGAGGGTGCCAAGAGGATGGTGCCAGACTCTTTTCAGTGGTGCCCAGTGATAGGATGAGAAGCCATAAACTAAAACACAAGAAGTTCTACCTCAATGTGAGGAAGAACTTCTTTCCATTGGAGGTGGCAGGCTGGAACAGGCTGCTCAGGAAGGTTGTGGTGTCTGCCTTTCCGGAGAAATTCAAAACCCACCTGGACTCATTCCTGTGCAACCTGCTCTTGGTGACCCTGACATGGCAGGGGAGTTGGACTGGATGATCTCCAGAGGTCCCCTCCAACATTGAAAATTCTGTGTGATCTGGTCAGTGGTCCCACATGCACTGGACTTGCAGATGCACTGTAACAGGCACACTGAAGCATGGCTGGGTCAGGGGACTGCAAAACTGACTGTTTGCCCACCAGTAGCCAGGAAAGCCAAAGACCCTCAATGCTTAGATAACCTCAAAGGCAGCAATGTCTTGGATGAGGTGCATCCAGAAGATAGTGCTTTATGGGAAATGACAAAATCAGCCAGACATATGGTATCAATAATATAGGTGGTCTCCTAGATGCCATCCCACCTATTGCTATCACAGCATCTGTGCTTATCAGAAAGCTGCCTGCATCCCCCAAAGTGTTCCCCAGGTCAGTAGCAGAGACACTGCACCTCACACACCCTGGCTTCCTGTGCCTCCAGCATTGAGGGTCAAAGCTGTGATCCCTAGCAGAATAATATGCCCATGGTCATGAAGCAGAGTCGTGGCAGGAACAATGTCAGACCACAGCCATGGCTATCTGAAGGCACCTGTAAGGGGTTCAGTTTTTTGCCAACTAATATTTGTTGTTATTGATAGCTTTCTCCATTCCTCTTCTTCAAACAATATTTTTTGCTGCTGTTTGAAGGCACTGTAATGGGGAGAGAAGAAGTGCATTGCACCTCAAACGGAAATTGGAAATCTGACAGCACCTCTTAATTTTGAGTACAGCATAATCACAATGGTCCAGGACATTCTGGGTAGAAGTCACCCTCTGCATTGATGGAAGTGCTGAACAGTCACACACAAAACACCCTCAGCATAACACAGAGAGAGGCAAAAGAGCCCTTGCCTTGTCAGGGAATGTTTTTTCAATGACAGTGCCCAGAAGAGGGATGAACACCTACCTCACGGGGCATACAGGCAAGAAGGACATAGATGAAGTCCAGTTCCCTCCAACTTCTGCAGGCAAGCCAGTGGTGGCACTACTGTGATTCACAGCTCCCTGTGCCTGCAAGCTCCTCATGCTGCTCTTATTCCAGCAAGCCCAGTGCTAACCATATGCTACAGTTTCCTATCTGCTGCCAATTCCATCCCAAGCTCATGTTTCCAAAGCTGCCAGGGATTTGTATCCCAAAGTTCAAGGAGCAGCTCCTCCTTTTTGTACTTGTTCTTTTGGCCTAAATGCAAACTAATACTTCAGCAAGATCTGCACTGTCTCTGAATGAACCACAAGGAAATCTCAGCCCAACTCAGAAGCCCAAAGGAGAGGCAAAGGACCCAGATCTCTGAGTTACCCTCTCATCTTCTCTCCCCTCCTGCCCTGAACAGGATGGTCAAAAAGGAACATGGTGATTTATTAGCGTAGCTCTTGTTCTGAAAAGAGGCCTTGGGTGCAGAACTGTTGAGCTCAGCTGAAACTGGGCATCTCCCACAAGCAGTGGGACAGGGAAATTTCTGTCAGCTGAGGAGTAACCCTGCTTCACAGCATCCAGCTGTTCCCTTTCCCGCCTGAGACAACACAAGCCAGCCTACCCACTTCCCTCCCCCAAACCGACTGTCACATTTGTCACAGACTACATTGCCCTAAATAGTTAGGTGTCACATAGCCAGCAACCCATACGGGAAGATCTTACATAACTCAGATAAATGGGACAAGGTCAACGCCAAGCCCAAGCTGCTCTTGCAGAACCAATACCAATAGGTTCTCACAGCCTTCCTGCAGCATGAGGGGCTGTCAGGTATGAGGGGAAGCAGGGGCTGCCTGAGAGCCCTGGCCGCTGTCCACAGGCAGATCAAAGAGCATTGCTGATATGTGCAGGAAGGGATTCCTGGTAGGATTTGCAGGACCGGAATTTGCCATCGTCACTCACTAACCAGCAATGCCAGATCAGGTGAGATGCCTTAGTGAAACCACAGGTGTGGCCCTTTGTCTGTGCCCAGCGTCTGGCACAGTGGAGTTTTACCTGTGTTACCTCACATACTCTGTGCCTGTTCATTCAGGTTCCTCTCTCTATTTTTAAACAAGGTATTTATTGTCACCCAGTCAGGAAAATTACTCTGTGCCTTCAGGAATAGAAGTCTGCTTTGCTCCATCCCAGGTTAAATAGTATCAAGGGTGATACTATTTAGCAGCCATCAACGCTGCTCCTCCACACACAAGAATTTCTGCTGCATCTGCTCTGAGACTGCAAAACCTGCATTTATGGGAAACTTGCTGAAAGAAAGGCAAAGGGCACAGAGTTGTAAGAGAGGAAAGCACAGGAAGAAGAGGGAGCAGGATTGTATGTTTTACATTTTCATGGAAAAGGAGGGAGGATAAAAAACAGTCTGGGGATGTGGGCCATGGAGACTGGGTGCTGTGGGCAGCAGTAGTGGAGGTCAACAGCCGGACAGTGCCATGATTTGGGAGCACTGGCCTCAGGAGCAGGGGCAGATACCATCTGGGAAGGACAGATCTGAAGAGGGGCCTGCCCCATGCAACAGGGAGAGGAGAGTGGTCAGGGGGCAGAGGCACACAAATTAGGATAGGTTTTGTGATAATGTGGGTTTTCCCTGCTTTCACTGAGGGAAGAAAATTTTCAGGACTTGCCTAGAAAAGAAAGTCAGTTTCTAGTCTTGGTGTTTTCAGAGAAAAGTTTAGAGTTGTGTCCCAAGGGAAATTTTAAGGGTAAGTGGTTAGAAGTGGGGAAAGAGGGGAAGGGCTGTTAAATACAAATACTTTACTGATATTTTTACTTAATCAGTTTGTTTTGCACTTCAAGCAGGCAATTTTAAGAGCTGGTGGGCAGGGTGGCTGCTCTCTGGTCACCTCTGCCTTGCTGGAAAATGCAGCGGGCTGCAGCACTGCTCTGACTCTCTGGCCCATGCTGCTTGGGAAGGGTCCAGTTCCATGGCAAGCCTAGTGCTTCCATCTCACTTCCTTCTCCTGCATCTCCAATGTCCCTCTCTGCTTCAGGGAGCATTGGCTCCTTTATGCAGACCCCTTTCACACCATCACACATGTTGTGTTCTGTGGAGTCCATAAAGCAAGTCTGCAGTGTGGTGATGACTTAATGTCCTGGTGCCACTAACCATGACCCATATGGGGACAGGAGGCCAGCTACAGGTGTCCATCACCTGGAGGAAACAGTCAGTGAGGAGTGTATTTATCACGTGTGGAGAAGAAAAACCACAGTGTCAGCTGGAGGCCAAAAACAACAGCCAGTAGAGGAGGAATTCATTAAGAGAAAAGTCAAGAGAAGCAAAGTGTGTTTATGTAAAGGCAGAGCCAGTGGCGAGCCATCTTGCAACCCACAGCCACGTAGGGTCAGAGCTGGAGCCATGCCCACCCAGATGCTCCCACACCAGCCATATCCTCAGCTGGGCTGTCCTGGTACTTGGTGACCCTCCTGCCGCCTCTCAGTTGGCCTGCAGGGCTCCAGCAGAAGGGCTTTACCAGTCTTGATGTTTCCACACCCCCTAGCATCATCATTTGTTGCTGGGTTTGGGGCACTCAGGCAGCAGTGGGCCCTGGAGCAAGTGGGTGATTTTTCAGAGCCAAAGGCCCCACAGTGTGGGAACTAATTAGATGGGAAAGATCATACCCTGGACAGAGTTCCTAGCATGAAGGGAATAAACCTGAAGCTCTGAGAGGCAGGGAGTGGGGGGGATGCTGATAGAGTCATCCTACCTTAGACTTACAAGGTCAAAACCTGCAGCTGCAGTTGGCTATTTCACCCCAGGTAACCCTAGGTATTGTGAAGACCACCACGCCCCTGGGTCTTTGGAAGCTGCCCCTAGGACCATGTGGTCTCTCTATGAACATTAAAATCTGTCCTGGGCACTCCATGGACCCCATTCCGTTATTATTGCCGCACTGCCTGGCTGGACCGATCCGAGATCACAGAGAGCTGACTGTGGTACCACAAGGGATACACACCCCTGCTCCTAATGCCTTCTCAGCTTAGCATCTCCTCTGGCATGTAGGCAAGCAAGTTCCCAGCAAAACAGTTGGAACAGACTTCAAAAAGATTTACACTGACAACCTTTACAACTTTTCTATATCTTGATCCTCTCAGCTGTACACTGGATTAGGCGCTGTCTGAAGCCTGGAGCGGCCAGTCTGAGGCTTGTTCTCCTCATTTTCTGGGCATGCATCAAGGATCTCCTTACTCCAAGTCCTAAACCCTCTGCTTCCCATGCTAGCCTAAAGCAAGTTCTGTCCTGTGTCAATGGCCTTTTCTGGACCCTGGCTATTGGGGCACAGGGGACCCCACAAGGGCGTGGGATGGGTTTGCCCACTACGACACAACCTAGTAAAGTTCAGTAAGGCAACAGTGTCTTCTCCACCTTGAGACTGCCCCAGACAGAGACCTTTATTCAGGAGGAGAGAATTAGCCCAAACCTTGTATTCCCTGACTGTTTTTGCCAAGATTTTTTCCAATAGGTGGGGATGGAATCAGAGGTGGAGTCACTTCATGAGGACAGGAAACTGCTCAAACAAAGTTCACACTGCAAAAGTGGAGATATTTAGCAATCACTAAAAAAAAAAAAAATAAAGTACCCAGCATAGTGGACACGGTTACTGAAGGGCGGAACACCAGGGCTTCCCTCCAAAGTGAGGGAGAAGTGCTGAGGCAGTGTTGGAGCAGCAGAGCAAGGGTCGAGGAAACAGTGTGTGGAAGCAACATTGCTGCACTTAAAGCTCACTTTTACCATTGGCTCCCTGCAGGGCTTTGTGTAAACCTCCTTTGTGCCTCAGCCTACTCCTACAAAACACAGAGGGAAAAAAGTGGGGTGAATTCCAAGGGGAGGTGAAGGTGTTATGTATTTAGAGGGCTGCTGAAAAGAGGAGAGGACTCCAATCTGCCACTGCAAATGATGGATCCAGTAGGCTCTACTGGGACAAGCTTGTTTGCTGAGCCTTAGGCCCCTATCACACTCCCCCCACAGCTGGGCTAGCCAGTGCTGTGGGGGGACTGCACTGGGAGGTGCCGGGTAATCACTGGACAGAGTCACTACTGCTGCCAGTGCTGCTTGAGCTTGTTTGTTTTCCTTAATCCCAAGAGGCAGCATCTCTGACATGGCAGCAGAGTGATTAACAAGATCCAGCATTGCTGTCACAAGCATGTAATTATAGGTTTCCTGTGTCACTCCTGCTGGGAGGTCATTGACTTGCCCTCCCTCACTCCAGAAGAGTGAAACCACCAACTCCCATATGCCTCTTAACCCCCTGCCCAGCTCCAACCTTCACAGCCCTGGCAAGGGAAGGGACAGCAGGCTGAGGGATCAGGGAAACCCAGAGCAAAGAGGAGGTGAATCAGGAAGAGTGGATAAATGGGGGCTTAAAAAGCAGACCACAGAGGATCCTCCCCCCTTGCAGGTACTCAGGACCCTTAAGTTTTCCCACAAGACTTGTAGTACAGTGGCACATGTGGAGATAGCTCAGCAGCTGCCAAGAAGGGGCCTGCCTTTCAAGAGAGGGTGTCTGATGCATACTGGGAGGCCATCCTTCAGACTCCACAGCAGTGGGAACTGCCTGTTCAAGGGAGACCTTGGTCCCAGAGAGAAGGGAAACGTTCTCCTCATGAGCACAGAGGTCTGCTGGAAGTCAATACGATGACTGCACTGCCCACAGATGCAGAAAACTGGAAACTGTGGCCTGTTGCCTCTCCCACAATCCTTTTAAAACATCACCATACATCTGAGAGACTTGGGCAATCTTTCCTACCCCCTACATCCACATACCTCTGCCTATAAATATATAAAGCATGGGAGCTTTGCCACAGTTTGCCCATGTTCTCCCAAAGGAACTGCAAAATCATTTAGGAGGCCCAAAAGGAATCACTCTACTCTCCAACATGTATGTTTCCCTTACTAGCAGGCAGGCGAGGGAAACAGAAAGGAGCTGCTCTCACCAGATCAGTTTCTGAAGCTGTTGTATGTGGGATTATCTGCAAATTGCAGTGGAGAAGGACCTGCTGCTGGCCTGTCAGAACAAGAAGAGTTTTTGTGCTGCATTTGCTCCTGGAGAAGGCCAAGTTTCCTCAAGCTCTGTTTGTTTAGTAAGCCCTACAGAAGGGAATCCATCACATAGCCTCCTTTATTAATGCTGGCAATCATCTGCAACCAGCTGTTGCCCAGCTGTCAGAGTGAGTATTATATGGGAATCCCTGCACAGAGAGCCACATCTCCTTATAGACCTGGGCTTCAAAAGAGACTTAAGGAAGAGCCTGGGAGGATATGGGAGCAGCCTGTTTAGTGGGTTACTGGTACAGGCAGATGCAGCTGACCTTAGCTCTTAATCACACAACAAACTGCACCTCAGCTGTACTCCAGGCTTGCCTGGGTCCACACAGCAGCCAGTATGAATGCTCACCCTTGGAAGGAGCAAATCATTTCTGTCTGAGGAGTGCTGCATGGTCATCAATTCTCAGCCCGAGCAAAGAGTAGGTCTCTCCAAAGCACCACATGCTGTTGTATTTCAATGGAGGCCAAAGCCCTGACTTGTGTGTTCAGGCCAAAACAGGTTAGCACCTCATATGTAAAGCTAGCTGTGAAACCTAGTCTCAGTTCTTCCCTTACTGATCCCAAGTATTTTGCATCTAGCCAGGCATACCTTCCAGAAGGTCATCCAGTTTCAATCCAAAGACATCAAGAAACAAAGAAGCTGTTATCACCCACAACAGAGTGCTCCTGCAGAGTTGCCTCCACCATTGAAAAATTCTGCCTTCATCCTAGTTTAGATTTGGCTAGCATGAGCTATGAAGCAGGCAAATCCTATATGAGTTGTGTTCTCACCTAGCACAGTTACCAAGAGCTTCAGTCTTGACCTAACTCCTGTATAAATCTACATGGGAGCAGACGGGGAGGATTTTTGTTGCATTAAAAGGTAAACAAGCCTCATCCATGAAATGTGCTGTGAACAGGGGCACAATCTAGAACCTCACAGACAGAGGCGGAGAGTTTTCTAATTCATACCAGCAGCCATCCCAGCTGCAAACCATTGCTCAAATAATCAAGGTTTCTCTGACACAGAAAACAAAGAAACATAGAGGTCCTTCAAGTGAAGGCTCTCAGAAGCAGCCTCACATCACAAAAAACTGCAACTAATGCACAAGCTTAGGGGTCACTGGGTAACTTAGCTATGAAGATACTCCTTCAAGTGGCAGTACAAAGCTAGCAGTGGGAGTGCAGAGACAAACTGGAGGAGGCATGAGGCAGCTGTGTGGATCCTGCCAACCATCTTTCCCATTTCCTCCACAGGGAGCAGAGGGGAAAGGCTGCAGCATTCTGGCCTGTGGTGAGGATTACTGCTGAAATCCTCAATGCATGCCCCTTGTAGCTGGTCTGCCCACTGATGCAGTCCTCTGCACAGACAAGGCCTGCATAAGTAGCCATCTTGCTCCTGACCACTTGCACAGCCAGTCTCTGAAACTCCCCTGGTTTCTTTCTTGCACCCCTCAATTCACATGACACAACACCTTTGTGTTTCTGACTGTGCTTGGGGTGATTCATAGACACATGGACAATGGCTTTGTTTTAGTGAGAGGCCAGGGAGGAGCTCTGCTTGCCATGACAGAGACACTGCTGCTTTCTGAAACATTTCCCAGAAGGGAAACCCTTCACCTTGCTGAGGGCAACATCATGTTTGCTGTGCTGCTGCAGGGTCAGCCGTGCCTGACACATGCAGAGTGCCCTCCCAGAATGTGGGAGCTAATCACTTCCCCTGACTTGTCACAGCCCCAGGAGTGGAAACGTGTCCTGTAGCGGATAAGGCACAAAGTGCAAAGCCCGGAGGTTTTGCTTCTGGAGGGGACTGAGATGATGCTCTATACTGGACTTCTATTATATTTGAATTTCTGTATAGCAGAGGGATCAAAATTTTTGCATGTAATGCAGGTAACTTTGAAAGCAAAGTACAAGGCATCCTTTAAACATCATGCAGGGAAGAGGCAGGTAGTTATTTGTCATCTACAGTACTATTAGTTTGGTTAGGACCACCATGGCCATCAGTCCCAGTCCAGGCAACTACAAGCTGATCCAGAGAGATCAAGGACATTGACCTCCATCTTCTCCATCACTCACAGAATTAAATGCGTCATTTTGCTCCTCTGCAGCTCACAGGAACATCTGCTGGCCAAGGGAAGCAGACTATGCCACACATTAGAGAAGGTTAAAAAATTGTTCCAGCCAATCTGATTTGGATGGAAGTACTTTCCTGATCCCCAATCTTGCATTTCCTTAAAGTCTGAACACATGCATTATGCATGTCAGGCAGGCCTTGGAGGTGTTTCTGTGTGCCACTAAAGCCACCATGATACCCCACAACATCTTATATCTAGCAGAAGCCAGTAACTTGTGTATCACAGGAAAAGAAAAACAAACAAAAACTTTTTGAATGTCTTTTCAGCATTCTTTCTAAGTGAATCAAAAGAAGGAAAAAAGTTTGTTAGTGGGTTTATATGGGCAACTTGAGACACGGATTAATTTAGCAGAATTGTGTATATTCCCTGGAATTACTGAGTGCACTGCACCAAACTGAAATGAGATCACTTTTCATGTCCCTTTTGGCAATATCACCAACTGGAACATCCAAAACTCAATATTGTGAGCTTAATCCCTCCAGTCCAGAACCCCGTTATTCAGATATCCGATCCCCTCCATAAATTCAGCAATCCTACCAATGAATTATGCAGCTGTCCTAAGTCTTAAGCATCAGCTGCCATCCCTATGTAAGATCAAGGTCATGAGGAATGGGAAGAGGGACAAAAAGTAAGACAGTTTGCTTTTTCTGTAGACAGAGAATACCCTATTCCATCCCAGGAACAGGGTCAGAGGTCCCCAAAGTGCCTGTGCTTTTCTAATTAAGATGCAAAAGAGATATGGAGAAGAGTGAGAGGTTCATGTGTTTGATCTGTGTGTTGTATTAAGACCATTTGTTGATCTTGTCTTATTTTAAAATCTTGGTCCTTGAGATTTCTATGAAATGCCATTTTTCACGTCTTGGATTTTTTGTTTGGGTTTTTTTTTTTTTTTTTTTTTTTTTTTTTTTTTTTTTGCTTTTTTTTTTGCTTTTTTTTTCCTATTTATCTAACCCACAGATGTAACTGGTGCAGAAAATAGCAATAGGACATGACTCAGAAATACATACAAGTGTATCACTGTACATTTATGCAAGTAAATTCCCATGAATTTGCTGCCAAGGATGGCTGCACTGCACTGGATATAGAACAGGTACTTGTATCAAAGTCCTCAAAGCCCTCTGAGCTTGTGGAAATGATCCCTCCTTGGACCTGGGGCCTTCTCCCACAAGAGGGACAGCTATACTTACTCACCACCAGAAGTCACAGAATCATAGAATCACTCAGGTTGAAAAGACCTTAAAGGTCACCAAGTCCAACCATTAACCCAGCACTGTCCTACTACTTCTACTAATAAAAGCAAGGAAGCTGATGGAGAGTGATGTGTTTTGGAGTGTGAGGTGAGATCATACACTAGCTGACCCTGCACCAGGAAGTCAAGCCCAGCCTCATCTGTGACGCCTCTGCTGATCTTTATCTGATAGAAATGTGATTAATCTATCTGCAGCTGGGTCTGATGGGGAACTTGCAAAAGGTGAAAGGTGAGAGTGGATGAAGGACTGGTCAGTCTTGATTGGATGAAAGCTTTCCTGCAGCTCAGACCAAGGGGAGCAAGACTGTTAGCTCTGCAGAAGAACAGGGGAAAACTGAAAGTCAATGAGAAAAAACAAAGCTCCAGCATGCTCCTTTGGAATACTTTTTGAAGGTCATTACCATCATGCTATGGTCAGCTGCTGAAAGAAACAGATCCCAAATTACAACAAAAGACAGAGATTCTGTGAGTTCTCAAACAATGACAAAAAGCAGGATAAATATTGCCACAAAGACAGGAGCAGCACTGGAGAAGCTAACCCTGCTATCAAGCTCTGCAGAGGAGTACCAAGTCATTAGGTCTTTTCTACATGTCCTGCTTGAAGGACATGTAGAATCACTTTTTCTTGAATTCTGATTGCCAAGGTGCTCCAGAGGGAAGCAGAACTTCAAAAAACAATACACAAGTACAATAGAACAAGCGTGAAGCAAACATTTAGCTGCAACACATAACACCTCCATTGGAAATTCCAGAGAACTCCAATGTCCTTCATGACAAGAATCAGTTAAATGTCACATCCTTGCAAAAAAGGCATTTCCACTTTACCAATCAGGAAACTGAAGCACCAGGAGATTCCAGCCGATGTTTCTAAATGCAGAAGCCTTAAATCAGATGTCTAACTTGCAGGCTTGTCAAAAATGGTCTGTCTTTCTGTTTTTCATGTCCCCACTGTTGCCACCTAAATAATTGTCAGCTGACCTACTTCAACATCCATAACCACAAACATTTCCATAAAGCTGACAACTATTATTTTTGATAAGAGGGCCCAATTCAACCACTCAATTTTTCTAGTTAATTCCAAGGCTCCCAATGCCATTTCCACCTGATAAAACAGAGAAGAAGCTTGTCAAATAATTTGCTTAAAATTTCCCTGAGTTTTCACAGTTACCTCTTGCATAGATATTTTTTTCCAATCTGAAGGCAGCAGACTCATGCATGACTATATGGGGCCATTTGATCCTATCACTTTTCAAACAAACACCCCCCCTGGAAATCAGGTGCTAGCAAGTCCCAGCAAGAAAAATCTGTGTTCCAAGACCATGGATGACTGTAGTTGAGATCTGTATTAACGTGTTCTTTCCAGGCCAAAAGAGAATTCATATCTTTTTTTAAGTTCACTTTATCCAGACTTCTGGTTTGGATCACTGAATCGGATGTTTGAACAGATCTTCCCACTGCTCTTCTTATGGCAGGACAGTAAGGATCTTATGTGACAGGACTGATACTATTTTGTAAGATAAAAGTACACAACTTTTTGAAAATAAAAAAGTGACCCTTCATCACTTACAATACAAGTAGGAATTCCTGTTCATGAAAATACTAAACACTTTCCCTGTCTGTGTTAAATTAGTAGCATTCATATGCAGCACTTTCAACCATTTATGAGGCGCATTTCCTGCAATCAAAAACATATGTCCCATAAATGGCCCATTTCTAAGTTTGCTTTCCTAGAGCAGCTGGCCATTCCTGAGAATACAAAGCAGAATACATAAGCAAGTGTAGTGTTTGCTGATACCCGGAGCTGTCCGGGAAATAGAAATCCCTTCCAAAAAGAAAGCAAACAAGAGTAGCTGAGTTTCTTTTTAAGGAAAATACTAATCTGAAAAATCAAAAATCCTGTCTTCATTACAGTTCCACAAAAAAATAAGCTTTACAAGAGCCAGAATGAAAACTTCTGGTTGGGATATATATTAGGGACCTCCATCTGGTAGGAATATATTTGCTTTCTGGAGCAGGTGAGCTGTTGAAAACTTAGGGGCTGACTTCCTATCTCCCAGCCTTCTTGCATCTCTGACTGCTCAGCTTTATTTCTGATTTCTGGACCTGAGAGGAAGGCTGACTGTCTGAGAGCTGCACAGAAAGACAATTTCTGTTAGTCAGCCTATAATGCTCTTGGCAATTTTATTTTCTTCTTGCAAAAGAAAGAGCCAAGATACTTCAGTTTGATTTTCCCAATGGAAATCTGCAATTTTGTTACAGAAACTGCAGAGTTAGTGAAAATGGCTCTTTCCATTGGAGAATTATTCTGATTATCTAGCTTTATTAATACCCTTAACATTGTTTTGCCATTCCTCCTATTTGTGTATCAGTGTCTGGCCACTGAACCAAATTTCCAGCCAGGGCTTTCATAGTTATCATTCCCAGAGGGCCATCATGTAATTCTTGGAGTACAGTAGACCTGAGATTTATTACAGTAAGTGCTCTGGTGCCACACGTTAGGCAACCTGGACGTGTATTTCAGTACTCTCCTTCCAGCCAAGAAGGCTCAAATAGGCTGTGTGCTAAGCCCATCTCTTCATCCTTTCATCAGATGTCTCCATCGATTTGGCTTGCTCTCTCTTTCACATTTCATTAAGATACCTGTCACTCTCCAGGTGCTTGTGGTACCAGTCACTAGGTATCCCTACCACACCACCCAAGCAGGAAGTACCCCAGAAAACCTTCCTTCTTCCTAACCAGGCTGTTCCTGCTAACACTGAAGTCAACGTTCAGCATTTGCAACCAGAGTAAATAGTTTCCTCTTGAGATAAGCTGTGGTTAAACCGCTGACCTCCCAAGATGACCCATGGGTCTTTTCTCTGGGTGTGAGCACAGTGCTGCAGACAGATGCCAGCGAGCCCCAAGTGTGGCTCCTTTGAGTATTTTACCCTGATGTCCGGCTTTCAGCATCAGTGTTTCAGGCGCATGGCAATATGCTGCAGGCTAATTTTACAGGCAGTTTCATTTTCTGTTAATGCAAAGTTGTTTGCTTTATCTGTAGCCTTGGCACATCTGTGGATCAACATTACTTCTGTCCTTTGTGCACTGGTCTGTTTAGGGAGTGTAATAGTGTTGATGTGTTGGGCAAGACCCATTGGTAATAACTCCCTATCCCCAGAAAGGAAGAAAATTGTGACATATCTTGTAGCTGAGGTGCCTTGAGGATAGTCTCATGCATTACTGTGATTTATGAATATCATCTACAAGATCCACAGCATATGGCTGAGATTCTGGAAAAATCACTTTTCCCTCATTTGCTCCAAAGCTATTCTTGACAGCCTCACCAGTACTTCTGCAGACACCCCTTGTTGTCATTTCCAATAAACTCTGCTTGCATTGCTCTGAAAGTTAAAAATGTTCTGCAACAGCAGGGCCAAGACCCTCTGTCAGAACATGGGCGTGGAAACTATCCTAGTGTTGGCCTGTTATGCTAGAATAAAATTGTGTGTGTGTGTTATTCACTGGGTTGTTGTTTGGTTTTTTTCCATCAGCCAGGACTCCTATAGATTTGATAAGTTTTGCTTAGTCAAACCTAGGCAAAGAATATCCATCTTTGTTCACAGCAACTAGAGAATTACCACAAAATGGAAAACCCTGTTTGTCCTCTTCACTAACATCCTTCCTCAGCAGAGGGAGAGAAGAGTTCTGCCCACGTTGTCATTTTGCCTCTACAGAGGTTGTCCTGCAGACGGCTTCTCAGAAGCACAGTGGAATTATAATCATGTTTCTCTTTCAACAAAGCTTTCCCTCATTAATTTTTTTTTTATAGTGATACTCTCCTGAGGGACTTTCACCTCAAAGGGGAGACTGTCCCCCAAAAGGGGAACAATAAAAGTTTTGTTTCAGGCTGTTTGATGCTGTTGCAACTCCCTGTCTTCTGGAGTAGTTGTATCCTTTGACACAGCAGTTCCTAGAGCACGTTTTAAGGCCAAATCAGCCTCAGTTAATAACCGTTTTTGTATTGCTTCATTTTACATACCACACACTAACTGCTCCCTTGACACAGTATTTAAACTCTCTCCAAACTGGCAATACGCTAGTAATTTCCCTAAACATCCCCCTTCCCCCACCCCCCATATTTAGAAATTGTTTAATTTTCCTTTTTTTTTAATTGTATTTTTCAGGAGCTTAAACACAATGCCACCACAATTGCCTTTATGGAGACAGGATTTGGGACAACTTCCATCATCTAGGCAACCATTTAATCCACTGGTTTAACAGAAGCCACTGTTCTCTGGTTTTCTCTTTGGTTTATTAGCAGCCACTGTATTCCTGGATTATAATCCCACTCTGGTCACCATTTCTTGTTTTTCTTTCCTTCTTAGACATAATACAAAGAGCCACATGGTCACGGATCAGCGCTTACTGAGTATACATAGTGGTCTCTCCCACTAAAACTTGGCCATGAGTATGGAGTAAATGTTGCTTTCTCCTTCAGCATTTTGGCCTGTCTTCTTAACCATTTATTTGCTTCCTGGAGGCTGTTTAGTTTAGGGATATAAAGAACTGGTTTGATTACACACCCTTGCAGAATATCTGTGAACTGATCTTGGGCATCTGGTGATCTCCATGTCCGGTGCTGCTCTCATGCCAGTGAATCCTCACAGGGTGGAGTTCAAACACCCAGGTTGTTGTAGGTACGTGGTCAGTGGCGTTGAGGCCTTACCACAGCACACAAATAGCTCATACCATTGCCAACACACGTCTCTGCTCACAGCTTCAGGTCTTTGACCTCTTTTCTTCTCTCTTCTCTGTAAGGGACAATGTCATGCCTTTGTTTTCCAGTCCGTGGTTCCCACTTTGCTGATAAGGAACCTGAAGTAGAGACCAGCACCATGCAGCAGTCATGGGGACTCAGCCTTCCTGTAAGGTGCTGCAAATGCAGCAGTTAGCTGCCAGGATGGCTATGAGTGAATGCCCTGTAATTCCTCCCTATGCTATGGGGTGATCTCTTCTGGCACTGCAGATGCCAGGCAGAGGCAGGGATGCCTCAAGATGCTTGTGTACACTGCAGGCACTGTCTCTGCTCATGGCCAGGCAAGAAAATGTCTAATGTGCATCAACTGTGGAGGACACAATTAGGAGCAGAGAAAGGGTGCCCATGTGTCTTAAGGGAAATTTAAGAGAACTGGAGGGATAGTACATCAATACACCAGGCACCCAGGAGGGGAAAGACATTTTTCACATCTTCCTTCTGGCACCACAACATATTCTGGTAGGGCTGTGGCAATACACCTGGGGTGTTATATCACTAGGGCCTGGCAAAAAAATACTGAAAAGAAAGAAGTTTCACCAGGCATCCAAGCACTGGCTACAGGCACAACAGCATGGTTAGAAAGATATTGAGATGTCAGTGAGTCACAAGTGCAGAGTCACATCAGAAAGGGGATACTAGCTTGTCCCCTCCCAGTCCGGTTTCAGAAGGAGTTGCTGGTCCTGCTAGTGGTATTTTCCATGTAAACTTGGCAGAGCTGGTAATGCCCAGGATTAGCTTCTCTTGAAGGGGGAAGGGAAAGCCAGGTGATACTTGGAGTTGTGCTAGCCTGATCCCCATATAAAAAAGAAGACCGGGTTCTTCCCAGACTCTTCTTCTTTCTCTTGTCTGCATGGGAACCATATCCCCTAGGGGGGACTGGCTGGGAGAGCAGAGAGAGAGATAGAAAAGCCCAAGAAAGCTAATGCAGTTATCTACTTAGGCTGGTCTGATGCTACAGCAGTAAGGGGCATTGCAGGATTCCCCTGTTTCAGAGAGGAAAGTAAATACCATGATTGCTTATTTGGTGGGTCTTGTCCTTCCTCTCTGACATGTTCCCACTCCTCCTGCCTTGCTCATGCACCACACACACGACAGACCTCAGAACAGCTGCAAAATCTCATCGCTGTACAGAAAACAACAGGCCAGCAACTCCTCTCAGTTTTCTTTTAGCTTAAATATTATAAATGTCAAAGAAAAGATGAGAAATTACTTTGACCTGAAGCTCAGTAGGGACAATTGTGAAAGTCAGGTTTAAGGCAATTTTCTTTAAGGGAATTATCTTACATTATCTTACATGTCTTGTAGAGCATTTGTGTTCTGCCTCAGGAGAGGAATATTGCCACCTTTCCCAAAGCACCAGGCTAAGCATCAGCTCTGCATAGTCCAAGGCAGCCTGGACACAGCATGGAGCTCAAAGCCATGATCTCACATGAAAAGAGGAAGCTGTTCAGGAGCATCTGTGGGAGAGAGCCTACAAAGGAGGACTGTGTTATCACATGCATTGGGAGGCTGCAGCACACAGGCAGAGCTGGGGTCCAGGGCTGGACCAGCAAAGGATGAAGGGCAGGAGTGTGGAAAGATGCTTTGGGCTGGATGAGTCACATATAGAAATGGAGGGCACAAACTGAGCTGCATGCATGACATTTCCACAGTTGCTGTCTGCAATAAATGTGGATCTTGCTTCTGCCCTTGGTCTAGTCATCCTCAATGAGCCATGGTTGGTTGGTTGGTCAGCTGGTTGAAGCAATTTCAAACCCAAAAGGAAAGCTGGAGCTGCCTGGAGCAGTGCTATTGTCCACACACTGGGTGACCTCATGCATGTATACACCAGGGAGGTACCACCACACAGTAATGACCCAGGACCTGCAGCTTTAAACTCCAGCTCTGTGTTGCATCAGGTTATGTAAAGTTCAGTTGCATCACACACTGTTGCACAATGCAGCCTGATGGCAGCATGCCATCTTCATTCATCCATCAGGTCTCATCGGCCACAGCAAGCTGGTCAGGAGAGAGGTGTCTGCTCCCCAGGGTACCCCAGTGTGGGAAAGCCTCTCCCAGATCACCACACCCTCCCAAAATGTGCAGAGGGAGTTGCCACCCAATTCTCTGTGGTATTTGGCACAACAGCAGCACAAGAGCCCAGTAGGTGAGCAAGGCATGAGCGGCCCAGATGGCCTCTTGACCAAAGCTGAGACCATGTCTTTCTGGTGAGACCCTCTGCAGGCACTGCTCCATGGGAAGCTCTGCCAGACAAAATGTGCCATTTCAGAGCCCAGGACCCACCTCACCATGGTGTATCAGTGTGGCACCTCTTGCATTCTGTGTATCTGAGCACATAGTCTTGGTCAGTCCAGCCCAGCACTGAACCCAGCCAATGTAGCTACTGCTCTAGGCATCGCCACCAGGATCTGCAGAATGCATTTGCAGATCATCCAAGGATACTGTACCTGCACTGCCCTGCTCTAGCAGTTCATGCCACGGACTAATGGGAAAGACGGTGAGTGGCTCTTCAAGGGCCAAAGGTGACAAGAAATCAGTTGGAAATCACAGACCACCAGGAGCATACTTGAAGTTCAAAGGAAGTTTGTGTTTATCTCCAGAGAGCCCCTGATCAACACCCCTCCCTGGATGTGCTGGCCACCCATGGTGGCAGGCTCAGCAATGCTTAGTGGATTCACTGCTACTGTGTGAAATGTTGCCTTCTTGCCAAATGGCACCCCTCCTCTACTAAAAGCGTAATCCTGCAATGACCCACTCCAGGGCGTGGCGTTGCAAGCAGTGGCCCATCCACCAGGATGAACTGGATGAAAGCCCTACAGCATGGGAGGATCTCTTCTGGGAGGGATGTACGGGCACCTACCTCTGCAGTGAGGTGCTCTGTCCCCCTCCAGTGGCAGAGACCTATAGGAATCAGCTACCAGACTTCTCTTGCCCAGCTCACCCAGCCACAGCCATCTCACACTGGCCATAGCAGAATGTGGCTATTTGTGGCCATTGGGCAATGCCATGCATCATGGTGGGTTCTGAAGCCACCAAGGCATTGTACCAAGAAATGTGCCCTGTCATGTGGTCCAGTAGCCTGTGGGAGACCTCAACCAGCCAGACCCTGATCCTGTGCATACCTTGACATAAGCAAAGGCATACAGACCTTCATGGCTCCTATATTCATTTAAAAAGAAATAGTTTTTGACTTTTGCTTCTTCTCTGCTCCAGATACTGTTGCTAGAAATGGAGGAAGGAAATCCCCAGTGTCTCTAGATGGAGAACTATGCACTTGGTCTTGCATTTGCCATGCCTGCCATTTCCTTGTGGAGCTGTAATTGAGCAGGGACATGGTCTGGTTGTCTACAAACTTACCTGCACCTGAAACACATGTATCTCTATGGGGACTATCTCAGCTCTTGTGGAAAACCACAGGAAAGCCCAATGCAACAGGGATCCACCCAGACAGTGGCATGGAGATGCTCAGGAGATTTTCCTAGAGAAGTTGCTGGTAAGGTGGTAACACAGCACAAGAAGACATAGACCCAACCTCCCTGTAGACCAAATCACCTTCATGCAGCAGGAACATCCTCCAGCCTGGGCATGAAGTTGGCACAGGGAGGATCAAGGTGAGAGGTCTGGGAAGATAAAGGAGCCTGACAATCTGGCACGTCTAGTGATTTTCCTCTGTGCAGTCACAGGAGGAAAACACATCCACACCCTCATGACTGATTTTAACACCAAGATATTGTACACTAGCTGCAACAGGAGCACTCGCTGGGGATGAGTTACAACCAAACCACAGCCCAAGTGTCCAGCAGCTATTTGCTCCCTCCAGGAAGGTACTCTGCACCCAAAACCTGTCTTTGTCAGGTTTGCTCAGGCTGTTGAGTAGGACAAGGACTTAGTACCAGTCAGTCAGCAATGAACTGTGAGGGCAGACTGAGCTGGACAAGGACATTGTGAATTTGTTGGACCTACTGTGACCTCTGCTGGCTTGGTCTGCAATTGGTGTGCTGGTTGGCCTTGTCTCACCAGAGTGTGGTGGGAGCTGGTCCCCCTGCGGCAAGGCTCCCTGGAGCTTTCACAGTGCAGTCCCTGGGAATCACTGCCTCCAGCGATGTCTGTGTTCTCACTCCTGATATAAACATAATGCAACACCTTTGACACCTCTGGAAAGAAAATTGGCCCTTAATCCTCATGACAACATCCTTCTGTGGTCCCTGGGTATGCCAAGTTTAAGATGTGATCTCCCCAGAAATCTATGTGGGGTCACGGAGCACCACACTGAGACAGCAGGCTCCATGAGGCTGTGGTGTCCTGCTCCAAGTGGACTGGTGGTTCATGCATTCTCACTGCAGGCCTCCCCCATCCCACAACTAGTGTGGCCTTCAGTAGGCTTATCCTACAGAAGGGACCCTCTTGTGGAGGATGCAAATGATGCCCTGAGCAACTGTGACCATGAGAGGCCATGAGAAGTGCCTGCTTGGGTCTGCTATAGATTAGCCTTGGAAAGGACACTCCAGTGAGCGGAACAGTTCACTCCCTTTGGAGCTGCTGTCCCAGGGTCTGAGTCTTGATCCATTTTTCTCCAAAAACAAAGCTGATTTAAAAGTTTCTGGCCTTTCCTAAGCCTGCTGTTTGTTCCTGAATCCATGCTGCAATGTTCTGCCTTCTCAGGGGAATATTGATGACAAATTCTCCTCAGCAGCAAAGCTACTTAGGAAGCTCCTGCCCTAGCCTTGTGTTCCTGATCCTGGACAGCAACTTTTCCTTCCTCTTGTCCCTTACCTCCTGTTGTGCCACTACATCAATGTACATGACCAAGAGACAGCTCATTCATTGAAATGGTTTGGGCTAAAAAAAGAGAAGCTTCTAAAATAAAAGCAAGTTTTGTGTCCCTCTGTAAACCTCTCTGTGACAGAACTTGCAGATGACAGCAGTAGCACAACCAGCACAGTCAGCTTCAGTGCAGGGGACAGAAACCTCTGCCTATTTTTGCAAAAAAGTTTTCATGCAAACTGCAGCTCTGAACTGCACCCCTGGGATTTTGGGACCCCAGACGGAGGTGTTGCTTTGCCTCTCTTTAGATCAGGGGTTTAATCTTGCCTATGCAGGCAGAGAGCAGGAAGCTTTCTGTTTTAAAGGAAATCTGAGCTTTCTGTTTAATCCTGTGTTTTTAGGAATGCCTGGATCTTAATCCGAGCCTGGAGTTTGGACTGTTTTAAATGTATGTTGTGTGACATTTTTTAGCTAGTTGCATTTAATTGGTGACTTACAGTCTGTTCCCACTGCCTTGTATGAAAATTTAGACTACAGTTTGATGAGAAACTGAAACACATTCACTCACAAATCCCTCTTCAGCCTTTACATATAAAAAGAAATATGTAGGGAGAGAGGCAAAATCATTAACAAACCAGTAGGGTGCTGAACCTCACTCTGAAAATAAAAACCAGAGACACATTGGTAGTGACACATTACATTATCACAAGTTATTCCTATAAAAGATACTGCAGAACTAGTTTGGTTTGTGCTTTTACATGTGCAAGTTACCTCATCTACAGCAACACAAATGTTTATTGTAGCAGAACTTTTTCAGTAATTAAACATTTCAAGATCAATTCCCCCTGCAGCACCAAACAAGACTGAATGGTCATACAGCTTCAGAGTTTTGCAGTCATCTGGCCTCTCTTGTAATTCAAATACTCTTCATCATAGCGAGCACACCTTCCTCTGGGCTGTTTGTTCCTGATAAACACAGGACAGATTCTTACTAATGCCACAATATGTACTGAACAAACATTGTATCGTGATCTAAAAACAAAAAACGTGGTGAAATGAAAAACTGAGATATTTAAACCCCCCTGTAAGACATTCCTGGGATACAAGGATGTCTTTCAAAAAGCCAAGACATGCAGACAAATGACACAACACATCCTTATCAGACAACCTTTGTCCCAACCCATCAGACTGCTTCTCTCTCATACGATGTATAGTATGGACTTGTGGACTTGACCTAATTGTGATGCTTTAGTAAGAGCCTAGCCTTTCTTTAGCAAAGGGGATTGTCTATATAGAAAAGGGGAAGTGATTGGTACACCTCCAGATAACTCACAGTGTCGCTGAAGAAAATACTGACAGCAGTGAATAAATGGTGAAAACCACTAGGCAGAAGGTTTTGTTATTACCTTTACTATCGCATTGGGGTTGCAAAACCACCTAGAAGATTCCAAATCCCATCTTTAAGCCCAGTATGCAAGGCTGACAAACATTTGCCAAAAGCTGAGACCTGCTCCAAGTAACACACAAATTGAGACAGGCAAATGAATGAAGAGCATATAGAGGGGCAATGTGATGACAGAGGGAGTTCCCAAATATGTGCTGTGTCCCATCACAGGGGGAGCTGAATTTTCCAGGTCTGAAGGAAAACTTGTAGCATCGAGAGAGTTATGATGATTGTGACTGTGAGAAAAACTATCCTGCAATATCAGCCTTGACCTCACTGAAGCAAAGCCTTCTTAGTCCCTGACACAGGGTGGAGCGAAGCAAGATAACTTAAGCAGAAAGAGACTCAAACATTCCCAAAACAAGAGGCTCAATAACAAGCAAAGAGTGACTGAGCAGGAAGGCAGTTGTGGGCTCTGCCGTGGGCTGCAGACTGAATCCCCAAAGCTGGAAACTTCCTTTCAGTGTCCATATAAATATTTCTGTAAGATATTTTTAAGTGTGTGTTTTGAAACTGAAGTATATTTAGACTAGTTAAATGAAAATGTGGTTTACAGGAAGCTGCTTCTTTAGAAATTTCCCACACTGGAGAGTCTGCTCAGCCGTGCTTGGTCCATGCCAGGGCGGCCCAGTCCTGCAGGCAGCTTTGCAGGCCGGCACCATGCAGTAGCAGTGGCACTGTGGGGCAGAAGCAAGGACACCTCTCTCACTGGGGACAAGACAGCCATGCACCAGCCCCCTTGCTGGCACAGGAACACTGGCAGCCCACACAACTTTTCCATATTGCTTTTTGATTCTGGCATGCCAGGTGTGGGGAAAGATGTGGTGCAGCACATGAGACAGGGGAAGAGGGAACGAGAAAATCCTGGATCAAGGGAAAGCCAGCTTTCTCCTTCCTGCGAGCCATGGCCGACTGACTTTCCCAGGGCACAGCAGGGGTCATGACAATAGTCTCTTCCCAATGCAGCACAAATCTGGGGTACTCATCACATGTGGTCTGATCCCAGAGCACTTGCCACAGAATCAGGATGTTGTTTTGGCCAGGCTCCAACCTGGCTTGAGCGACCAGCACCCTTTTCACAGAGGACAGAGATCAAAAAAGTTCATGAGATGGACAGCATGACCCCTCTGACTGGTCAGTGGAGATTGGCCACCTAGGACCATGGCATGCTGTGCTTTACCTCTCTGTTTCCTTGAGGGAGTTTCAATGGGCTACAAACTTCTTTTTCTTTGCACATCCCAAGCAATTCCGCAGTACGCATGGACAGCTTTCTGTCCCAGAAAGAACTGCTCTGTAATGGGTGATAAAGTCCTCCAATCTGTGCTTAAGGCTGAAGGAAGAACAATTATTTATGGACTAGTTCACATTAAATAATGCTGGGAGTGACATCACGTAGAAAAATGCTTTTTCTTCCATTTTTTTTGCATTATCTGTCATCTCATGAGCAGAATTCTCACAAGCTTTCCCTCGGATTTCAGCTGGCTGGGTTGATTTAGGAAAAACCTTTTGAAGCTTTTGCACTCCTGCCTGCACAGTTGGATGACTTTTCGGGGGAGTTCTGGGAAGTGTACATCCAAGAAAACCTTTCCAGGACTCTGATTTTCTTTTCCAGCTTTTATAGATAGTCCAGCTGGAACAGCAGCATCGTGTATGCTATGGTTTAGAAATCTGACCTAGTTCCTTTAATCTGCACCAGCCATGGGAGCTCTCAGAGGGCTCAAAAACTGTGCTCAGCCTCACCAGGTCACTTGCAACACAGCCTTTAAAGAAAAACTTTCATCCAAAAGTAATAACATCCTTTGATGGATATGAAATTAACCTAAGATAGGGGGAAGGGGAGACTTTAAGCTTTAGCAGCAGCAGCAAAAGTATTATAAGTCTTGTTTCTTCTGCAGATAAATGAAAGTTAAACTCTGTGAGATGCAGCCTCCATCACCCATGAGAGCTTTCTCCAGGGGAATTCCAGAAAACAGAGAAAGAGATGTATCTGCTAAATACAAATACAGGATTAACAGCAACTGACACAATGGCAAAACCCCAATCAAGCTGCTGAAATGAAATATAAAGCTTGCAGTAAGTCCCAGATTCCCTGTTCGTTGTGCTGTGTATCCCCAGTGCTGGAGAGGCAGTGTTCCTCAGCTGGTAGGCTGCCATCTGCAGAAAGTGTGCTGAGACCGCCAAAGTGTTAATTTAATCACAAAGAAAAGCAATGTTGCTTCTTTCTGCCTCTCTCCCAGTGCAATCCTTAGAAGGACAGAAGTAACCTCTATGAACACCATTTCTCTTCCCAAAGTCATCAGTCAAGCATTTTGATGCTCCTTTTACTTTTCCCTCACACACAAAGGGCTTCTTTTTTTTAATATTTTTCCCAAGTGAGGAAAGGCTTACTCCTTGCAATAGGAAAAGGCTGAGAAACTAATTTCTAGGTGCCCTTGTCTCAGTATAAGCAGAAGTTTTTATAAACAATATTCATGGTCTGTTTGGAGTCTGTTTTCTTCTTACCATGATAGCTGCCAATTAAAAGGAGGAACAGACCTGCTCTCCCTCTAGTCAAAGCCAACGACAACATTTCTTATCCTAAATCACCCTCATCTTGTCCTTCTCTCATAGTAGTGCTTTTCCCAGGCTCCCAGCCTTTCTCAGTAGCACTGCCCCAACCCCCTCTGTTTCTTTTTTACCAGAGCTGGAGACTATATTCCCTTCCCATGAGAAAATGCCACTATAATATTTGCTGTTTTTTCTTTATTTTCCTCTTCCACCCCACTCCTGTTTTTGTTTCCTTCTGACCCCAGTGACACACTGGGAAGAGCTTTCCACCCAGCCATGCCCACTGATACTGAGCATCCCAGCAAAGCAACTATAGCTGATTTGAAACAAAGTCCTCTGAATGAATGGTTTGACCAGTACCATGCCATCCACCTTCTCCCAGATTGGTTTGCTTCTCTGGGCTTCAGGATCCAGATGTTCCCACCACTCTCCTCACACCTTCTTTGGAGCAGGAATAACCAGACAACCTCTGAGCCTCATCGGCAATGTTGAAAATGCATTTTGAATTCAGTCTTCATCACAAAGCGTCCCAACAGCAGTGACATACTCATCTCATTGCTTTGATCAGGCCACTCAAGAATATCAAGTATACAAACATGACATTTGCTGAGATCAGCTATGAAAGTTTAAGAGGTGGTCACTGTCTGCCCTGTAACAAAATTCCTGTTTTTAATCTGCACAGGGAAACATTTACAGGATCACTGGAGTTTTGTTTTACTTGTTTTTAGGCAATGAGAATTTTGGTTTTGTTTCCCAGGTTTCACATGCAGCCAAAGGGCTTTTCTGAAACAAAACCATTACAACCTACAAAAGGATGGGCCCACAGGACATTCTGACTGCACAAAAGCAGAAATATTATACTAACGGTAATAATTTGAATCATAAGAACATTCAGGGTGAGATGGCTGAACATAAAGGAACAAAAGGTGAGTTTTGGAAAGATGTATAGCCCCTGCTGCTGCTGCAGAGATGATGTTTCTTTTGGATCCCCAGTTCCAGAAGAAAACCACCCTGGATACAGGTCACAGCATCATTGTAAGTGTTCATATACATGTACCTGTGCAACGTCACCATTTGGCTCCAGTAAAGAGGAACCCCAATATTCCCATGCATGGCTGCACTCTCAGAGGCAGCAAGCCTGTGGGGCCAGCCAGGCATGCATTTTCCCCCACCTCCCTCTTTTTCAAAGGGTCCTTTCTTATCATCCCCCCCTCCCCACTCAACCTCCCCATTTCCACATGTTACTGGCATTCAAGACAAATATTTCTCCCAGACTCTTTGGTCTGGTGTGTCCCCCCCAGCTTTTAGGAGGCCCCTTTATCAAGCAAGATCACGGCGAGCCAGGCAAACATTACCTCAGGGGCACCATGAATCGGGGCTGGGGGTGTGAATAGGCCCCACACATTCTCTGCAGCCTCTTCCCTTTCCTATAGCAACCAAGTTGGGAGCAGGCAGGTCACACAGCCCCTCCGTTGTGTGGAGAGCCCTGCCGGGGCCGGGGGGGCAGCCATTTGGTGGGAGCGGGTCACAGGGGGACTGGGTTGGAAACAGGGGGCAGGGGAGCAGTCCTCAGCCCTGTGCAAATATGGCAGGGGTGCCCTGGCTTCCTGCTTGGGGTCTGGCCCACGGCTATGCTGCACCTGCTGATGCCTGGCTCTCTCTTCCCTGTTAACCAGCCATCTTTTCTGGTGTGAATGCAGAGCTGCTCATCTCCATCCTGGCCTTTTCTGCCCTTCAGAGAGGAAAAAGGAAAATAGCAAAACAAAAAATCCTCGGTGCCAGCCACAGATCCCAAAGGAGAGCACCAGGCAAAAGGGAGAGAAGGAGCAGGAGGAGCCTGGCAGGTCTTTCCACAAGCAGAGGTTCCTCCAGGAGTTTTAGACAGGAAACCTCTGCCAGCAGACCCAGCACACTGTGTGCAGGGCACGAGCCACTGCTCAGGAGGGTCTCTCCAAGGCAGCATCCCAGACCAAGGGATTATGCCTGCCTCTCCACACCAAGCCCCACATCTCCCTGACAGACCTCTCTGGAAAGTTCCTCAGCCTTGGCTTATACAGAAGCACCAAGCAGGGGAGACATCTTCCTGTGCCACCTGGATTTTGCATGGCAGTGCCCAGGGGCTGGCATCAGCTGTGCCTCTTACCAAATCTCAAAGCAATGTGGACCTGACTTCAGCAGTCCCCTCTTCCCTAACAAGGTGTGAATACCAGCTCCCTCACAGCACACAGAAGGTTTCCCACAGCCTTGTCGATGAACTCTCCTGCTCCTTTCCCCAACTCAGGGCTCTGTGCAGTTTCTTCCCAGAGGAATTTGCAGTGCACAGATCATGCAGTGCTTAGCTAAAGATACCAAAGGACCATCTGTCCTCTCACTTCTGACCTCCCAGAGGTTACCCCTCTCTTGGCACACTTCCCACTGTGTGGAGATAGGGCCTAAACACAGTTGCACAAAAGGATGGTATCTCACTCAGCCCCATGAGACTCCATGTCTGGGTGCCCTCAGGGACAGCAGACAAGGCACACACCCTAGCAGCAGTGACCAGAGACAGCACTGATCAACAGCCTGGGAATGTTAGGCAATGCACTTTTTCACAGAGAAGAAGGAAGAGCGTGACATTTTGGCTCTGTAAAGCTTTCCCTTGCAAAGTATTTATGATCTGATGTGACAGAGTCATGGGCAAAACTCTATGTGTAACAGCATCCTCCCTGTGGCTTATGGCTCCACACATAAGGAACGAGCACAGCTGTGCTGAGTCAAATTGAACATCAATCTAGCCAAGTGCTCTGTCTCTGATGCTGGCTGATAGATGCCTGAAGGAGAAGAAGAGAAGAGCAGGCCAGCAGTGATATTGCCTCTGCATACTCTTCCAGGCTGATTGTAGCTCAGGCCTTCCTGAGACAGAAACTGCTTTCATAACTAAGAATCCTCGAGGGCCTGTTATTCCTTGTGTCTGATTAATCATCATCACAAGAGTCACAGATTTTTAGACCCTACTGCATCCTGATGCTTACCCAGGGTTCTATAAAGAACTAGCCCTCTTTGCTTTTGTACTGTACATGATGTACATGCCTTCCCCTGGCATCTTAAGTAAATAAATAAAAATAACATTAAGTAGGTAATTTTTCCTTTGGAAGCACGGTGGTGTCTGGGATGCCAGACCAGACTCCTGGTAAGATGTTGGATACACTGACCCAAGCAACAGGATGCACAGGCATGTGATCTCAGTCCAGTGTCTTTTCCATCATGCCCAGGTGTAATGGGGCTTGTTGCCTTTCCGTGCCAGAGACGTGGCTCCTGGGGTTGACATTGTCCTTAGCTGTTTGGGACAGCTCCTGCCTCTACCAGGGAGATCTTCCGGGAACTCCTGCAGCATACAATGGCACCACTAATTCAGCAACAGTTCAGAACCGCCAAGCCATCACAGAGCTCCCAAATATAAAGCCAGAGATACTTAACAGGACTTTGTCCTCCAGGAGAGAAAGTAGGATGGATTATAGACATGTAGGCATGAAAGGGACCCTGCTCATATATCACCAGTACTGTCTGAGAGATACTAGCCTAAGCCCCTCTGAAAACATCACAGGAAGGATCTCCCATTGTACCCTTAGATTGTTTGCCCCTTCATTAACCAGCCTGACAGTAGGAAAGTTTTTCCCTGTATCATACCTCAAATATTCCTGGACACTTATGTCTGCTAAGCCTCATACCAGCTGGAGCTTTTCCAGGACCTGTGGTTTTACTCCTAAATATAGAGAGAAACTGTCAATTTGATTTCTCATATGTTTCCAAAATGAGTGTGTTGTGGTTATTTTACTAACATTTTGCTATGTCATGGTAGCAGCCATGAGGCACTATGAATTGTACAGATGGTGAGGAAAGAATGGTCTTCCCAAAATCCTACATGATTCACAGAGAACCAGGATGATGACAAAAGGTGGGTAGCAGGGAGTAGTAGGCCAGGAAAGTGATAGTGATGGTGACTAACATCCTGAAGTCCAGGAGCCATTTAGGCTCTTCTACCCACGCCTGAGACCCTCCGACACTCTTGCGGTTTCACAGTCATATATTCCACTTTCTAAAAAAGCTTTCACTCTCCTCCAAAGTTTGTGCAAGGCCCACCCAAACAACGGAAGAAACTCACTGACCAAAGGAAAACTGATTGCACCCAAAGTGCTGACACACACACCATATGACCCAGCCAGGAGCCGAGCATGAACGTTTTGTTCTGCTCTTGGGAACTTCACAGCTCAGCAAGGGGATGGAAATAACTGAGGGAAGTGCATTTTTAAGTGGATAGCGCCCCTTCAACAAGTTGTTACATCCTCTGCTGAGATATAACTGGGTCTATCTCAGGGTATTTTGGGTTGCAGGTAAAACATCTGACACCTTCTACTGGATCAAGGGTAGGGAAAATCCTCCTTGCAGGGTCGCTCTCTTGTTCTGTGGCAAGAAGTCCACCTCCATCCTGACATCCATAGCCATTTCCATCACATGGCAAGGACTGCCCTCTCCAAACAATGGAGAAAACCAGGCTTTTGATCACACACTTAAGACACTGCTAGTCATATCACAAGGAAAAGGCTGGGGGATGGCAAAGAGCAGGAAAAGTTTTCAGAGTCCACAACCTGCTCCTCATAGGCCTCTGAGAGCTTCAGGATGGAGAAGAAATAAGAAGGATCAAGTCATGTGCCAGAGGATGTGGTCTGGCAGACTTCGGGCTGTGGCCTGCAGTTCTAGCTCCACAGGGTAACATGATGGGGTAAGGCAGTAGCATGTGTACGGTGAGCTACCAGACGTTATACCAAGCACAAGACACAGCAGGGTACAGTAATACCCTCCAACACCACCCTGACCCACTCCAGAGTTGGACACTGCCTCAATGGAAGATTATTGCCCCATGCATCCAAGCTCGGACCACATGGGACCCCAGGGAAGGGTTCCTGCTGGTTCCCAACCCTCACAGAGGCTGGAAATCAACATTAAGAAGGGCTGACCACCACCATGGTGTAGATACCCACAGCACACAAAGCCACCCACATTCCTTCTCCTTGACTCCAGGGAAGAAAACCAGGCACTGCCCGGCAATCAACTGTCTTGTCTGGATTTAGGAAATTGGCCAGGTTGGTGGATTTGGTGATTTGCAGCCATGCTGCAGGCAGGGCTGACTGTTCACAGTGCAGCAGGGAGAACGTACTGCTAAAAGGGTGCCAGCCTCAGCCACAGAGGGTTCTTGCCACACTCTTTCCCAAAAAACCCTTGAAGAGGAATCCTGGTGGAGGACGCAACTCCCAGCACTTGCCAAGAAGATCTGCTGGCAAGCTCTTAGTCTTCGCAAAGCTCAAAGACTCAAAGGAAATTATCAGGAGACCTGAATTGTCAGATGATGCTCCATCCTAACATAGAAGTGGTACCAGTCATAACTTTTGCCCTGAGCCACACAGAATCTTTGCACATCCCTGTTGTTCTCAGCTTTTGCCTCTTCACCAGGTATTCCCACAGAATAGAAAACATGGATTTGGGATTAAAGCACTGGGCTCAGATCTCCCTCCTCCACATACAGCAGGCAAACCCCTCCTTGCCTCAGTCTCCCCTCCAGGACCCAAGGCTGGCAGGTCCCTGCCCCCTTTTCCTGGGGTAATGGGAAAAAAAATCTCATCTGCTGGGGGCTGTGTAGGCATCAGCCCCCATGCTTCCTGATGAGGAGCAGGTTAACACGTAGCTTGTGCGTCATGTTTGCAGTTTATTTAAAATCAAAGGCAAGAGAATAGCAAGGATGCATTGGTTAAGGGAGACTTATCCTGCCACCCCCATGTGTGTAAAGTCTCCATTTGAGGCATCTATGCCTCCCCAAGGACACATCCTCTGCTCCCAGACTGTGGGCAGAGCTTCTCTTTCCAGCTTCCTCCTGCCCCCCATTGCCTGTGAATGAAACAGAGCTATTATTACTACTTCTTTTAAAACACATTTCCCAGAAAAGAGAAAATAAAAAAAGAAAAAAATCCACGTTAACAGGAGCCTTCAGCAAGGCACTCACCTTTGTCTTCCTGCCTCTTTGCCACCCACCCAAATCAGCAAGAGCAGTGGGTGGCATTTACAGAATATCTCCCTGCTGAGAAGCAAAAGCACTAGCAAGATGGCCCAGCTACCAGAGTGGGAAATGCAGTGGTCTGAGAGCACTTGGCCCCAAATTGAAGTGGTTTATTTCTGGTAACTTGGCCACAGCAGCTTCCAGTAATGCTCATAAAGCTCCTTTCCACTCAGGAGACAGTGATTTCCAAAGCCATCTCAGCTAGCAGTCTAGCCTGGCTTCCTTTAAAGCGTGCTGGTGGTAGACTGAACTCCATGAGGGAACTGAAGCTGACCAAGATCCTGCATGGGGGACACGAGAGATCTCTTAACAGAACCCACAAGGCACTTTTACACCATGAGTATTGACGAGCCAACCTCATATGGTCTGGCCAGCATCCATGTGTTTCGAGAAAAAGGGAGCAGGATGGCTTATGAAAATTGCCAGTTCCTGTCATTCCCAAGATCTCCCTTACCCATGTAGGAGCTCCCAAAGACCTGCTCTGGGCAGGTTGCTCACATCACCTTATTCCCACCAAGCCCAAGAAAGGGCAGTTTTAGCTGGGAACAGCTGTAGCTTCTCCTTACATCTGCTCTAGACTTAATGATGTCTGGCACTTGCACTGTCCCATGGGGAAGCTGGGATGTTGGCTGAAAGACATCTCTTGGGGAAGCTGCAAGAACAAAACCCCAGCACATCAAAGCCCAGTCTTGCCCAGAGCTTGTGCATCTAGATCCAGTGACTTCATGCCATAAGAATGCCACCAGAACTGCACCAAATGAAGTGAAGCTGAAGAAGGCATGGTCCAGCCAGCTACCACAAACCACTCTTTGCCATGCCAGACACCATCACTGATTGTTATCCTGCTTGTTGCTAAACAGAAACAGGAGGTCTCATCTATCAAGGTGTCCTGCCTCCCAGCCCAAGGGGAAAACAGTAGCAGGGTCATAGAGCATCAGCTTCAGCAAAACATAACCTCTGCTCCCCACAGCACACTTTAATCTCTCTGACTACATGTGTCCAGCTACCAACCATTGCCACAGCTGGGCACTCAGCCTTGAGAACCCGACCCTGGCCAAAACCTCCCCAGATCCTGGCTCCACTGGCTAAACAGCACCACCTGGGGCTCTTTATAAAGCAATTGGCTAACGCTCTTCTTGGTCATTAAAAATATTTCAACTGTTCTGCACTTAGTTACTCACTGGATTTGAGGGTTGCACAATCACCCCTTTTATCTGCCTGGAGTTTGGCCCCTTAGCATTTCAACCTGTGCCCCATTCACCTGGAACAGAAAGCTGTGACACACTAGAGCTTCTCTACATCTCCCTGCAACATTCATTCCACTACTGCACTGCCCTTATTTCCATTTCAAGCAGTAGCTTGAAGGTAGTAGCTAGTAGGTAGGCCACAGTTCTCCCTTGTTTGAGGCCATGCACTTGCTACAGCAAATTGCCCCCTGTTTTGCCTCCTGTCCTGTCATTTTGGGTGTCAGAGCTGGTCATGTAACACAGAGATGGAGAATGATGGAGAAGCAAGGAAAGACAAAACCTCTGCCCATGGAAAGCACACCCAATAAGTGCACACAGTTCATGTGTAGGCCTCAGTAGCATCCCACTGTTTGAAAAGGCACACACAAACACAGCAGCAATGCACACACAGACCCAAGCATCACTGTCCAACACCAGCACACTTGTTCCAGAGCACAGCTCAAGGGATCTGCCCCTGAACTCCCAGATGTGACTTCCTGTTTATCCCCTCTCCCAGGGACTACTCAAAGCACTTGTTCATCTTCCAACCCAAAAGTCAGGGCAAGGAGCATCAAGGAAGTTGTCCCAGCAGATTCCACTTCCCACTCAGGTAGGTAAGCATTTTCCTGGGGTAAGCCAGTGGCTGTTGCTAGCACAGGGAGGAGGGATCTCATTCCCAGCTGATGTGGAAATTATGGGGATCAGCTGAGAGCCCATTTCCACTCCCTCTGATGCTGTGATCTGGCCTTTCCTTAGTCACTTTAATGACTGAGCATATCTGAATTTTCTGCCAAGTTTCAATCACAGGAATGGAGAGAGAGAAAAATACATGCAGTAAAGGGGAAAGGTGAGTGAGGCAAAGGGAGGGAGAGATATATTATCTTCAGCACATCAGCCTGGGAGAGAAGGTCCTGAGGAAATGAAGGCAAGCAAAGCAATATATGCTAGCAATAGAAGGCCTTTCCCTCAAACCAGACAGAGACCAAAGCTGGGCATGGAGGTGAGGTGCTGCACTAAGGAAGAAACACAGCCAAAGAGCAAAGGACCCTAGTAGGGAAGGAATAGGAAGAGAGGGAAAAGGTGAATGAGGATGTAAGCATCACCATTCTCCACACAGACTCCCAGTAATCAGGAGTATGTAAGAGCTTTCAAGCTCTAGGCAAATGAATTAGTGAGAGTTAACAGCCAGTAGAGAACAGGTGGCCAGAGCAGCTTGGATGCAGTACAGGCTTGCAAAGAGCTTGCTGATCACTAAAGTTCATAAACACAAGAGCTCTGTGGTGCCTCCAAGTACCAGTGTCCCCCTCTCTGGGAATCCCACTCACAACAGCACTCAACCCTAATACATGATATGTTCCATTAAAGGTATGTTCTCTTCTTTTCTGTGCCTCTGCCTCACCACTCTGCAAAGGAAATTGCCAGCAGGGATGTAGCCAAGCTCTGTGTGCCCCAACAGGGCCATGAGGCCTGTCCTTTAGGTTCCTTGTCTGTTGCTCAGCCTAAACCAGGATGTCCTCTCTGTCTGCCAGTGGTTATGGGTGAGGTTGGCTCAAGCTTCTCAGTAAGGAACCCAAAACTTCTCCTCATGCCCCTCCACTTCTCTGATCCATTCATGACACTGCTTCCACTGCATTCATTTTGCACTCTGGGGAAATGAGCCTTGAACTTGTCCTGTCCTCCTGCAGTGACCAAATTGTCCCAGGGATATGCTGGAAGTGCTCTCCCAGGTCAGCTTTGTTTGCCACTGTGGTGGTTGCCAAGCCAGGACTCAAGTGCAACACAACCTGGGCTTCCACAATCCACCTGCCTTCCCTGTGGGGCCCCACACCTCTGGCTTTCTGCAGCCCCAGCACCTAAAGGAGAGCAGGAGAACTTTTTCTTGGTTTTGGAGAAGGGAAAAAGACAGAGAAGGTGGTAAAAAAAGAAGAGTTGATGGTACCTGCAGTGTCTTCTTTCTATGCAGACTTGGTTCCTTTTGTCCTGAGTTCTGCAAATAGCAACAAACACTGTGCATTGGTACTACTGCTGGTGTTTTCATTATTGTTACTAATAACACAATCAATATTAATAAACAGTGCTTTCTGAGGAGTGGAGGAAAGCCCTACAGCAGATGCAGAGAAGAATGAAGTCAAGGAGATGAACTTGGGTAGATATCCCACACCAGCACTCCCCACACCACACTCCGCCCCTAAGCTGTTGCTCTCCCTGTGCCCCATCTGGTATGTCCCAGAGAGCGCTGTGGCGTCAGGACAGAGTCAGTGTCCTGGGCTTCCTCTCAGCCTGCTGGGAGCCACCACACTTAGTCTAACTTTGCAGCAGTGCTGAGCTGGCTTGGAAACCACCATGAGTAGCCAAGGAGAGGAAATTAATTCTGAGGCCACTTTACCACAAAGCCTCAGAAGCTAATCAGAGAACTTTATTAAAAAATAATAATGGTGATAAAAAGAGAAAAAAGTAAGCTGTCTTGGAAGCTGTTCAACTGTGAGCTGCTGGGAGCATGGGAGGCCTTTCCAAATGCAAACACAAGGGAGCCTACTCAGGGCTAAGCTGCACTCGGGACAGCAGGTTGCAGTTATCAGTCGTGCTGAGGTCCAGTGCCAGATCGCTTCCGATCAAAACCAGCCCATGCTGGGAATGAAACACATCCCCTCACCACTTTTTGCCAGGATCGGTTCCCTCCTGGACAGCAATGAATGAAAGCATTTCACAGAAACTGGTGGTGCTTCTTCCCAGAAGTTTCCCTCTCTGAAGCCAGGGAATCCCCAGTGACATGCCTGAGGCTTACCCAAGTTCTGCTCTGTGGGCAGCCAGAGCTCTTCCAGCACCTGGTGATGTGGCAAGACAGAGATTACCTCAAAAGTCTTTAATTTTTTAATGGTCTTTTAACAAGTATTTACAAACAAAGTATTGCTCAGAGGCTCAGGGTGCACACCTGGGGTACACTCCCCTTGATATCACAGAAATCAGATGGGGCAGGGCTGGCTGTCCTCAGAGGTACTTGCACCTTGTAACTGTATTTCCTAAACTCCCTCCTTGGTACTCCCTTCATCACCACTGCTAAGAAGAGTGAGAAGGCGGGAAAGTACCACCGATTTCCCTCTAGTGCATTGTCTAGCTGGGAGCCAAAGCATGACTGAAACCCATTCAAACAGGGAACAGCCAGGCCCTTCCTGGGTATAAGCTTCCATGGACTCAGAATCTCCTGTCCCAACAATCTCTGGATGGAATTGATAGGAAACCAGACATCCTGTATACACGCAGCATATGGTATGGCAGGGACATGAGCTTATTGCCCATTTCCTCTTGAGCATGTCTGCACCTGCCCTCAGTCCTGCTCCCAGCGGAGGTTACAGTCACCTCTATAACTAGAGGTGCAAACGAACTGGCAGCTCATGTCGACCTCTTCATTCCCCAGGTGGCCTCTGGGAAGCAGCTCCCCTCCCCTTTCCATCCTTGGGGAACAGTGGAAGCAGGAGAAAGTGCTGCTCCTCTGCTCCAGGGAGGAAGGAAACTGCAGCCCACACTGCTGCAAATCCACGTGCCTTTCCAGGAGTTTTCTCCCCTCCAGGAGATCCACCAGGCTGAGCCCCCAGCACCTTGCCAGTGTGGCAAGGAATTGTTCCAGCAACTGGGCTCACCCTTCTCCCCTGGCCCAGGGTCATGGAGAAACTCATGGAGTTACATGAGAAGGAGAGAGCACAGGCATTTAGGGCAAGGGAGTTAACAAGCACTGAAAACCTGAGACAAACCCCTCAGCTAAGGGAAACGGGTACTGGGGTCTCTTCAGTATGTCTTGACCACTATCTATGAGGCTTTCTGCTGCAGTCTATTTTCCTTTGGGCCAACCCCAGCATGAGTCCCTTTCTACTTGTTATTTCCACCACGTGGTCCATTACACAGCTGGATGTCTGGGACGTAAAAGCAGCTCTTATGGCTAAATTGACTGTACTGCCTAATGCTTCATCACGGCTGGAAGTTTTCATCTTGAGGGAGAAGTGACAGAGGTCACTTCACTGCCTCTGTTAGGTTAAATGAGAATCTCTGGGGCTCTCCTTGAAAATCACTCGTCTGGGAGCTGTGAAGTGCTCCCAGGGAGGCATAGGCAAGGCAGGGGAGAGCTGAGAAGGGAGCAGAAAACTCACCCACAGACCTGGAGTGCATCTCAAGCACTGATATTGAATAAACCGCACAAGCAAATTCTCCTTTTGCCCAAGGACACCCTCACAAGAGAAAACACATGCACATAAGTAAGTCCTGGAAGAGACATTGCACCAAAGACACAAGCTATTCCTTTGCCTGCAGCCAGAGGAGGTATTTACACCTGTAGCCAGAGAAAATATTTACACCTCCACTGAAAACCCACCAGGATTTTCCTTTCCTCTGTAGCCCACTCTGGTAGAAGGGGCCAAATAAGGGAGGCTGAAGTGGCTGCCACAGCCCCTCAGGCTCTTTGTGCCACTCCACCCTGGTCACAGGCTTCAGAAGATCATTATCAGTCATAGGTGACTCCTGGATTATCTCTCACCACCCTTCAGGCTCCTGACATCGTGCATTCATTACAAGCCTCCTCTCTTCTCAGGGGCAACCTGGCTTTCTGGACCCCCCTGCAAGTTTGTCAGGGATGTTGGGACACAGAATGGGTGGTGGAAGACATAACCAACAGCCCATGAAGTGCTAATCCTGGGATTAGCCAGAGTTCAGAGGTTAATTGCAAAGGTGTGGAGAGGAAGAGGGGAGAAGAGGGACCACGGGTAGACCCAAAATGACTCCTCTTCCTAAGCAGCAAGCCTGGCCCCAGGTGGGCTGCAATTTCT
The DNA here is from genome assembly GCF_001522545.3 of Parus major. Classification (NCBI taxonomy): domain Eukaryota; kingdom Metazoa; phylum Chordata; class Aves; order Passeriformes; family Paridae; genus Parus; species Parus major. The sequence continues at coordinate 32,614,366 of NC_031770.1, forward strand.
GAAATACAGTGTGAAGGAGTGTAGTGGTTTAGATTTGTCAATTTCGTTTTCCCGGCTAACACACTAAATAAATGTCGTGGTTTTAAAGCAGTAACTAAAAAAATTACTTCTTGCTGTGAGATATGGATTAGAACAAGAGCAAAACAGGCTTAAAACTTAAAAGGAAATTAAAAAAATTTATTAACAAAACTACAAGAATAAGAACACCAGAATAAACTTCCAGAAAACCCCTTTATCCCCCACTACCCAACCATTCTCTTGTACACGTGACAACATAGAGACAAAAAATACTTTGGAACTTTGGTGTTTACAACAGTCCCAATTCCTGCTAGAGTCTTTTCATCAGTCTTTGTAGAGAAACAGAAGTCATCTTCTGCTAAACTATGGAGTTTCTTACAAGAAAACTATTTCTGTTATAGTTTTCTATTTCTCTGATGCCAGCTGCCCAGAAATCTGTCATCAGTTCACTCCTTCCATTTCACATCACTCTGAGGTGTGTATGGGCCATGAGTCTAGGGATATCATTTTTTAAGGATGAGTTATTCAAATGCAAAAGTCTTCTTCATCTGTCTCTGTGAGCTTCTCTGGGAAACAGTTTTCTCATTGCCCTCAAGGCCTCAAATCTTCGCTCCACTCTGTTCCAGCAACTCACTGTATCACAATTACTCTATTTTTTGCTCAAAATCTACACTTTGAACACTTCATTCCTCACAATATACTCTGTCATGAATTAAAGGAGTTTTTTTCAGAACATTATTGTCCATCTCCATAGCTTTAACAGAAAAATATTTCAGCTTAAAAAGCATCTCCTTATTCTCTCTTCCCCATCTAAGACTTAACTCTTTTCTTCACTGTCTTCTTCATGTTGATTGTCTCTCTTTGTCTCTCTGGGAAAAAAGAGTAATCTGTACGTTTTATCCAGGTAGTAAAAAAAAGCTGCAGGTGTTCATAGTGTCTGGTTTCAGTCCAGCAGCAAAAACTACAAACTAAGCCAGGCTGGCCGGCTCCGTTTCCCCCCCCCCCCCCCCATCCTCTGTGGCCTTGTCCAGCCTGGAGGGGGGGGGAAGGCCAAGACAGAGCCTTGTTACCTTTTCAGAAGCCGGAAACTGAAAAAAGAACAAGAGAGCTCTGGCTTTACATCTTAAGGTGGTGTTCACAAGTTGATATCACTTTTCAATGGTCAAAACTGCTGTCAATTCTTAGGAATGACGGATAATTGGTCAGGAGAAAAGACTCCCATCAGCCACCAGCAGCTTCAACTTCCTTAGCTCCCAAAGCTTTCTTAAAGGTAAAGTCACCCCATGACAAGGAGGCAGTATTCTAGGATGACGTGATCTCCCACCTGTGGTCAGAAGGACTTGTCCCCCATAGTTCCTGACCCATCTCCAAGACACTGAGCATCTCCTAAGTCCCAGATTATCAAACTAGCACTGTCTTCCACATAAGGGAGTGAGGAAACTAAATCCACTAGAGATTGTGCACAGCTCTAATATAATTCAGGCTGTGCATGAACAAAAAATGGGAACATGCAAGACAGCTATTTTAGAGGGAGGCAGCAGGATTTACAAATTTTCCCACCCAGACTGATTCCTCAGACATCTCTGTGGCAGACAGAGGCATCCCGCAGGGAGATCTGAATGGGCTTGCAAGTAGGAAGAAACATAAATCCTTCAACCTCAATTCATTATCAGAAAACATCGCTAATTTGCTCCAGCACAACCCTACCAAGTGCGGATTTTTTTGCTTCCAGGCCATAAAGTGGCTATCTCTGCTGGATACAGCTCTTGGATTATGTAGCTTTACCCACCTGTGGAGAGCTGCCTGGCTGCCCAAGCGTGGCAGAGGCAGCCCTGTGCTACCCATTAAGCCCTGATGATCTCAAAAGGAAGAGAGGAAGAGCAGAGGGCCCCTCCTCAGGGTCTCCAGGCAGCAGCTCCTTGGGAATCAATGCTGCTGGCCCACCAACAGGTTCCCTGGCATGCCCCTCGCCCTCCCCATTGCTGCCACATCCCCAGGGCTTTCCTCTGGGATGTCATTTGTCAGAAACTGCAGCATATGACCACACATCTGGAAGGAATTAGATGACAAGAGACTCTGCCAGCTGTCTTCATTTAGGTTTATTCATACTTGGAAGCACTGTGCAGCATGATCTGTAAAATAAAAAGTTGCGCTGATTGACACAAGCCAAGGGTTTCCTCTGAAGCACTCCCTGCCCCCATCGCCCCTGCCCAGGACAACATTAGTATTTATTACATCCCAGAGGCTGACTGCGTACTACAGAGGAGGTTGTGTAAGAATAATGATGGCACAGCTGTTAACCATTGCCTTTCTCCATGTCAGAGCCTGGCCAGTTCCAGCATGGACAGGGAACCCATGGGAATGTAAACCTAGCTGAGAATTGGACAGACCCAATGATACCACCAAGCATCACCACCTAAGGGGCATCCAATGGATCTTTGGGAGAGCCCTGCTGGGAAGCCAGGGCCTGTCCCTGAGGACTTCACCAATGCTGAGTGCTGCAGTATGGCCATCCCATGGGCTATGGGGCAGCTGGTTCCTTCCCTATCCCTATTTCTGTATGTTGGGCTTCTCCAACCTCCTTCCCAGACCCCAGCAACCCCTGAGCTCATGTGTTTTGTTCTGCTGTGAGAGGGAGGAGAGCCCCCTACTGCCGTAGTCTGGAGGGCTGGCCTCCCTCCAGCAGTTCCCACAGACCTCCATATGCCAAACTGGGACAGCTTGGACAGGTTGTGCTGCCTGCACTGTGAAGAAGGAGGCGGGGAGAAGGACACCAGTGTTGTGGGACACACGAGGCACTGGGTAACATAGACACCATTCTGGCAGTGGTCTATCAGTGGGGTTGGGCACATGCCCATGACCACAGTGCAAGCACTCCTCACCTTTGAGTTTAATCTAAATATCCCAGATACTTGCAGCACCACTGAGTTCAGGAAGGGCTGCAGAGCTCACTGGAGAAGCAGATGAGACGCTTGGGAATCTCCCTTTTTCATTCCACACACCAATTCCCCATCTTAAGCTGTTTTTGCAGGCTTGCCTTTGGGAGATTAACAAGGTCTGGGGTCAACCAAACGAGGCTATTAGGAAAGTAGTGTCTAAGCTGCATTGACTCTCCATGGATTTGTCAACAGACTTTGGATCAGCTGTTCCCAATCTAATAATCCAAGTTCCACAGACAAAGCAAGGGGCTGCTGGGAAAAGAGCTGATCTTTTTTTTAGGATCTCCCAGTGCTGGATCCTTCTCTCAAAAGATGAAGCAGAACAGGAGCAGCTACATTGAGTCCTTTCCAAGAAACAGGATGCTGCTGTGGGGAGGGCAATGAGGAGGTGTGAAGCTGCCCAAGTATGTAGTCCTACAAGAGTGCCATGTGTTCATATAGCCAGGTACAGCTTACCTGAGCTTCCATAGGGCACCCAAAAGCAGCACAAGGGGCTCACAACAGAGCTGGGGTAATTGTCTCAGCTGTGTGACATGTGATCTACAAGCGAAGCTGCCATTGCTGGGCCCCCGCCAAGGGATTGCATTCCTAAGGACATGGCTTCAATTAATGTCTTTTCTTTCCCATTTTGTTTAAAATTGGGGTTGAGCTGCTTCTAAACAGATGTGTTGGGGTAGCCAAATATTTGTGCTTTTGCTGGCTGCTTGTTTGGCATCTACGCCTGGCTTATGCTAAAATATCCTTTCCTCCCACAGGCAGTGAGTGAGAAGCAGCTCAGGGGATGTGGTGAGCACCCTCCACTCAAATGCCCAGAGAATCACATTCAGACAGATCCCTGCTGCCACGATGCTTTGTATGCAACCCCAGCATCTCCCACAACAGCTACATGCTATGGAAGCAGAGGAAATATGAAAGCAGTTTTTCCCCTGGGAAACTCAGGAAAAGCGTGCCCAGCACTGTAAGGAGTGGGCAAGAGGCCGGGGAACAATCATCCCTGTGCAGGAACAGCAAGCAAAGCCATCCTGCACTCGCTCTGCTATCCTGCAGCTCACACTGAGAGCAACCAGACAAGCAAACCCTCATCAAAGAAGTTCCACTGGCCCCTGTCAGGGTGTCACAGCCCCACACAGCCGCAGTAAACCAGGGTTTTTTTCATGCCCCTGCTCAGACAGGTAACAGTGTCAGCACTTGTCCATTCTGTGGAGAGAGATGGCTTTGGAGATACCCTGAACTGCAGGAAATGTAAGGATGCACTGGAGAAAAAGACACCACACCAGGGGGTACAGCAAAGCCAGAGCCTTTTGTCCCTGTGCTCACTGCAGGGACAGAACCCACAAAACACAGAAAAGTCCTCAGGGACTTCCACCCACTCAGCGACATTCTCAGCCCTGACTTGTCCAGGAATGTGTCTTTGGAGACGATTTCCAGCTGCGTGCAAGGAGGCTTCTCTGCACGCAAACCCGTGAGCTGGGCTCTGGGAAATCCCCCTGCTCTCGGCCAGGACCCGAGCGCTGTGATTCAGAGGCAGGTGGCCGGAGGGACAGCTGACGTGCGAGCGCTGTGTGCCTTGGGAGCAGCGTGCAGACACCCTGCGACCCAGAGCAGCTTCGCCAGCCCAGCGTCAGCCTCGGGCTAGGGAATGCGCCAGCGTCACAGACGCGGGGGAAACCTCTGCCTGTCTCATCCTTTGCTTAGGAGGCGTAAGGAATAGCGTCGTGCAGTTCCCTCCTCCTTCCTCCCCGTGCAGACACTATTCATGCTGGCAGAAAACCGCAGGCAGTTAAGGAGCTGGAAATGCGGCTGTCTCCACAGACTTCAGCCTCCTAGCACGCTTGGCCGTGTGCAGGGTTAAACACAGCCCCCTGCCCCCACAAGTGGTCTCACTAAAGCTCCCAGAGCCTGACACGCCACCTTGACTCTGCAACAACCTAATACCAGTGGAGAGAGCATTAAAACAACTGCTAAGGTGCAGCAACCTGATCCACCCCTACCTAGTCACGCACCTGGACACTCATCCGTGATGCAGACAGCAGAGTTAGAAACAGTCCTAGCACATCCTCTGGCTCTGAGCCTGAGGCACCGTGGTGGGAGGAAGACATTTCAGCACTGCAAGCTTCTGTTCCCTTTTGCTAAGGGGTAACCCATGATGCTGTTGGTTCCCCCCAATGTCAGTCTAGCTAAGCCCTCCCTGCCACCTGCCACCTTTCCCCCCCTCTCCCCCATTTCCCAGGTTCCTCTTTTCTCACCACTGTCTGAGTCCAGGTGTTCAGGACAGACCTGGATATCAAAGGGCAAAGCACACCAGTCAGGTCAGTCCCTGGATACCTATCACCTATTTGGGTCTCACTCAGGGGCTTATTCTTGCTGGTGTCTTATACAGCCACCAAACCCTCAAAACTGTAACTACAGCCCCACAAGATGGGTATCATAATCTTGAGGAAGAGAAACGTTTTACACTAGTCACTTGACAAATTGTTTCAGACTACAATCTGAATTCACCTTTGAGCCAACAGTGCAGTGCTCAGCACCTCAGCAGAGTGTCAAGCCATAGAAAGCCCTTTGCAAAAACTGCAGGGTCAGGAGCTGACCTGGGAATATGTTTCTTGCTGTGCTTTCATGTAGGGTTTTAGAGTTTGATGTCAACCCTTTGGACCCAGGTGCTTCTAAGCTTAATCTGATCTCTGTATCAGCTTTACTGTCTTTCCTATATTATTTTATCTTCAATCATTTCCCTGAAACAGGACCCAGTCTTGGCCCCCAGCAGCAGACTTGAGCAAATTAAATACTACAGAGCTTCACCTCAGAGACAAGTGAGTTACTTTCAACAACAGCTTAGATGCCAAACTGACTGTGTGGGTCTGGCTTGCAGTGCCTTACAGCTGGAGGTCTGCCCTAGGCCTCATACTGAAGTGCTCACCCCATCCTGAAGTTTAATGCAGCTCACACTGACTTAGCATCTCATCCCTGGAAGTGTCCAAGGCCAGGCTGGATGGAGCTCTGAACAAGGTGTCCCTGCCCATGGCAGGGGGTTGGAACTAGATGATCTTTAAGATTTCTTCCAACCCAAACCATCCCGCTAATCTATAATTCTATTATTCCATGACCTGCTTTTGGCACTGGATGGATGCAAACAATAAGAGAAGGGAATCAGTGGCAAGGAAGAAGTACTGGCTGGTAGCATATGCTGGTTGAAGGCAAACAGTTGGCATTTGTGGTCAAGCTGGTCAGAGAAGCAAAGCCAGAGGGTTAGAATGGTCCATCTCTATGGGACACAAAGGAGCACCAAACTCCTCCTCACTGTTCCAACTGCATGGCAGCTCAGTGCCATCAAGGGTTTGGCAGAATGTCCACCTAGCTCCCTTCCCTTTCTCTTCACTGAAGTCTTACCTTGTCTTCTTTGCCTGGGAAGGTCAAGGGGAGAGAAGAGTGGTGCAGCAACCTCAGTCACAGCACTACACCCCAGCAGCACCCTGCAGCTGCCTAACTACTCCATATAAATGCCAGAGGCTATAGAATGGGTTCCCACCAGCTGATCATGGCTGGGATCCATACCTTCACCAGGTAGACTCTGCCTCCCTAGTCATCTAAGTTCAACATGTCAGGAGACCAGACCATTTTCCCTTTGCTGTCCAACTCTTAAGCCCTTAAGTATGCAAGTGCAAAGGGGTGACATGTAAAGGCTTAAAGAACACTCCTGCTGATCCCACATCTGGGTCAGCACTGGCTCCTTTCACAGATGGGTCTTTGAAGAAAAGGCTACAGAGCCCAGGAATATTCAGTTTCTCACCTGCACTTCAGACCACTGTGGACTCTCTCCTGATCCCACCAGCAAAGATGTGGGCATGTTGTGGGTGCACCCCACAGCAGCACATCTGTAACCCAGCTGTGCACAGCTGGCAGCACTGGCAGCATCTGGGGCCTCCAGCAGGTGAGGAATTGCCAGTCTATGTGTGCTGTATGGGCTGTTCCTTCAACTCTGAGAAAGGAGCTGGTGCCCCCTCTCAGCCTTTGAGACAAGAGAATCCCACTCAGCAGGACTTTGTGTCTGGCTGCCACTACATAGCAGTATCCAGTGAGGAGGGAGGATGGTCAAGAGGCATTGCTTTTTCCCTGATCACCAACTCACTCATGGACTCATCATGGTGCCCTAGACAGGTCAAACTCCAGAAAGTGCTTTTCTCCAAACCCCCACCAGAATGAATTCCTTCCGTCTTAGCAAAAATGTCTCATGATAAAACAGGACTTCCCTTGTTTCCTCAATACCTGTGATTTAGGGCTTTGATTGCCCAACGCTTGTATGATGGGCTTGAAGGGAATGGGAAGGAGGTCAAGGCAGTGTCCTCAGAACCTGATGACCATCAACCCCAAAAACCCTCAAGCATATCTTGGAGGTCTGCCCTGAGTCATTCCCTGTTGAACTCAACATAGCTTTACAGTAAACATCCCATTCTTCAAGCCAGCAACGTCAGATGCTGACTGTCCTGACTGGCTGCTCACATACACTACTCACGTATTACTAGAGAGCACTCGCAAATCTGTCACAGCATCAAAGTGGGATTGTATTTTTCCAGTCTGTCATGACTCACTGGTGAGCAATGGGACATGCGGATTGTGTCTGGTGATACTGTGACATGTGTACACACATCTGGGGGAGTAATTAGATCTGTGGCCAAACTCTAACCTCAGCCTTCCTCTGTGGTCCCACACTCAGCCTGGAAGCTAGAGATTGAGGGCATAGTCTGGCCTTGCTGACCCCAGGTTGGGGAGACCTGCAGTTCAAGAACATTCCTGGGACAAAATGTTCATTTTAGCCCTTACCAACCAGTGCCTTACAGGCAGCACAAATGTTGATGAGAGGATGAAAGGGTGAAGGATGCTGGTGAGGCTCAGCTCCCAAGGCCCAGCACCACACTCTGTGGTACATGTCTCCAGGGCGCACCATTCCCAGCTTCGACTGCCCTCATCATTCTCCCAGATCCTCAACTCAGTGACATGTCAGGCAGGGTATTTTCCAGAGGGTACAGCCAGCTCATGCTCAGCTATAGGAAATGAGGCCTCATTCCTCAGGAGTTCCATGGACAGGCAGAGATTAAATCCTCCAAAATTTGCTCATAAAAGACCTTTTCTCTTTCATTTGCTTTTCCATACCTTCCATCTCTCTCTCCCCACTTCTGACAGCCCTCCTGTACTCCCAATGAGGAGGCAATGATAACAGCAGAGCTGGAAAATATCACCACTCTGATGCCCAGAAAGCTTTTGATATGTTTGCTGAGTGCTGTCTTGGGGTAGCTGCAGTCCTTCCTCAGGCAGGCTGACGCATGGGGGAAGGTTTCTGCTGCCCAGAATTCTGGTGAGGAAGATTGGGATTCTCCAGACTGGGCAAGGTGTGAATAGACTGTGCCCCTGCAGATAAATTCCAGGGGTGAGATAGAGTGAAGCTGCTAAGGAGCAGGGAGGGGGCAACTGGCCAGCTTGCAGGGGAATCCCTCTAGATGAAGAATGGCTGTAGTTTAAAAAATGCAAAGTTTTCCCATATTTCCCTACCAGTGCATCTTCTATTCTGCCTCAGTTAATGTCAGACCTTGGGGAGCACACAAGGAACGGGACAGGCACCAGAAGGGCAAATCCACCCACCCTCTAGCACCATCACCATCACCCACCCAGTCACACCAGTGAAGGATCCTCCCTGGCTGCCAAAACATCACTGGTTTCTTGTGTGGATGGCTGCTGCAAGGCCATGGGATAGATGCTGCCTCCTCCCAACAGTAACAGTTTTGCCAACAGTAAGGTCAGAGAAACCCAAATCTGTAAACAGACCACATTCATTTTGAAAATTACTTTCATCCTTCCTAATAGGATATATTGACAATATATGCACCCCTATGCTGTGCACCAAAGCTAAAATCAGGCAAAATTAGGCTGGGCTGGCAAAACTTTCCCTGGCTATTATGGCTTGATGCAGCTAGGGATATTTGGGGGGCTTACCATGATTGTCTTTCAGCAGCTTTTGAACACACAAAACATGAAAGTAGAGAGCTGCTCAACCTCTGCTCTCCACAGAGAAAGCAGAAATGAGTGTTTGCAGGCTGCTTTTAGACGTAAAATTCACCCAAGCCCACCCCTCAGCCCTCAGTCCTCCACTCACTGCCAACAAAAGTTCTCACCCCAGCTCTCTCTCCACCCCAGCTACTTCACCAGATGTTGGTCATTAACAGGGACCAGTGTGAAGCAGGGCTGTCCTTTGGGAGCAGCCTCCCTGTGCTAGTAGTGTGTGTGAGCGAGTGTGTGTGTGTGCAAGCCAGCATGTGTATGTACAAGCATGTCTCTAAGGGCTGCAGTAACCACACCTTTGGCCTGCTGCCAGAGGTGAAACATCTTTCTCACACACTCACAGTCTTGGCTTTTTGCTCACCCTTGTCCCCTTGCTGTTCTGTAAAGTCCCAGACTCATCTGACTCAACAGTTGAACTATCCGGAGGCCAGGAGCTGGAAGTGTCCCTCCTCCTCAGCTGTGTTCACATCCAACATACAGTGCTTTCCCAGTGCACAGAAGTGCCACCTTCTGATGCCATTTCTGCCATACCCATTTGGCTCTTGTTCTTGTCAGCCCACTCAGACACACACACAAAAAGCCCTGCCTTCTGATTCATCTGCTGTGAGTCCTGAGGAAAATCAATCTTCAGCTTCTGTTTTCAGAGGATGGAGTGGGAACTGTTTACTCAGCGAGATGATTGAGTCATTTTTTTTCTCCTTTACACCAGTAACCGAAAACCATTTCAAAGCGAAAGGAGTGGGACCGGATCTGGCATCAGATGAAAGTTGAATGAACCCAGACAAGAGTCAAAGGCAAACAAAGCTTTTGGGTGGCTTGTCTATAATACTGATCAGTCCTGACCCAAGTTCTCTGCCACCAGAATCAGAAAAAGATTCTCCATTAAAGGTAAAGCTACAGCCTAGGAATCCTGGTTTCTCATCCCCTCTCCTGGCTACCTAGCCTCAGTGCCTCCTACTGCTAGAAAATTACTTCAGACATCCTGTCTTCCAGGGGCCTGCTTCATCTTTTAGGTCAATTAAGCACCTAAGGCTGGAAGGGAAGCTCTGGAGTCCTGTTCTGGTTGTTTGGCATTAGTACTTGGAAGAGCTTTTGTTTTACCCACTGAACCCAGCAGGGGCTATGAAGGCACCTAGAAATAAAGCAAAAAGTGGCACTAACTTCATCCATACACATGATCCCTTCAAAACATGGACACAGGGTTCCTAGCTCATGCCCAGAAGGATTGATGGATTGATGCCAGTAGGATTTGAGGTCAAGCACCTCCATCCTAGAAGGATAGAGGAAGAGTCTTTGACCCAAACTGAAAGTACAGTAACATTGTCTCTAATATGAAGGTTTTTTTCTTTCCAAATATTTGTCTGATCTTAAAGTCTCCTCCATTTGGCATTTACATATTGCAGAAAATGCAGCCAGAGTGCAGCAGACACTGTGTGGCTGCTTGGGAAGATGAGCAGAGACTTGTTGCCCTTCTTGCTGCAGGACCCATGGCAATCACTGCTGTTCAGTCATGAGGAGCAGCACCTGGCAGATGGCTGCTAGTGCCCAGTGGCTGATAGATTTAGCATTTCCAAAACTTTCTTGGCCACAGTGGGTCAGTGGTCCTAGGGGTGGCCTCAGCTCCCACATGGGCATCTTCTTGCAGCAAAAAAATAAGCAGAGATTGCAAAGCCACGGACAATGTATTTACACAAACCTGTGCTGCTAAGCAAAGATGCAGCTGGGATTGACACAGTTGAAGTCTCCCTCATTCCCCCTTGGCTCTGTTCCCAGATACAATGAGTTGTATTCCAGGAGCTGAGAGGTCTTGCTGCCAGATCTGCATCCAATAGAACATGCCCAGGGACAACCCATGGTCATGTAACCCCCAGGACTGGAAATGTCATCATTGACTTCACTGGTGCATTTCACTGCTCTCCAGAACCCCACAGAGCGACTCACTGACATCATTGCTATGGGCGGGCTTGGCAGAGGCAATGGGGATGAGGCCCAGACCAGCCAGTAGCCTGGGGATGGTCGACATGGTTTCCACGTTACTTTTTCCTCAGGAGTCCATCTTTTCTGCTCAAAAGCCTCAAGTGCCCTCTTTAGCTCACCAGTGCAATAACCGTAACTGCTGCTACGTATGCAATTTCAACACACTTACAGCAAGACACCCCGGCTAAAGGAGCAACCAACTGGAAATTCTTCAGCTGATTCTGCTATAGGCAAAGGGAAATTAAATGAGTCATCCATGCATAGCCCATCATTTTTGTTGAGTTGGCTATGAAATATAAGGTTTTTACCACTGCTGGAATACTACCAGCAGCTCACAGCAGGATTTTGGATGTACATACATCTGTGCTTCCCCAAAGGTACCTGGACAATGGGCAAGTTGGACGGGCAGAGAAGAAAGGGAAAGCAAGAGAAGGAGAAAGAGACAGGAGCAGAGACAGTTGGATAACCACAATACCAGAGCACTGCTCAAAAAATGAACAGCAAAGAAAGAATAAGAGTTGCCATTATAAATTAATATTATCACATCCCACACTGGTCAACAGAATCCATTAAGCAGACAAGAGGCCACAAGAATCTTTCTCCGATGTTGCTTTCCAAAAGGAAGTTAAAATGAGCATAGATTTGACTTTATCTGGAGCAAAATGCACTCACCAAATAATGGTGTTGTCCACAAATAGCCAATGAGAGTGGCTCTGTATCTCAAAACTTCAAAAACAGAGAAAAATGAAAGCTATAAGTAACAAAATAGGAGGATAAACATAATTTGTTCTAATGAGCAAAATAACTAGCTCCTCCAATAGACTAACAAATTGATGTGTGTGCACATTATCACAGAGCAAGATACGCTTGAAATGAGGAGAGATTTCATGACATTGTGGAAAGTGAGATGATGAAGACTTACACATACAGTCTCAGTCAAGATTCTATGAACAGGGCTTTATTTTCTGATGAAAAATACCACTGGATTCATTGATAAAGAGGACGATCACAGGCCTGTTATCTCAGCCAAAAGATTGTTCTTCCTACATCCTAGCTTCTTCTAGTACTAGGATGTGCCATTGAGTTCAGCAAGGGAAAGTGCCAAATCTTGAATCATCAGGACTTCCTGTTCACTCCGCAGTGACTCAGAAGACAATTTCTAAATTCTATCCACTTCTTCTTTCCCTTTTCACCATGCTGTTCACATTAGATAAGGGTAGTCAGGCAGAAAATATTACACAGCCTGATTTCTGTTACCTTTTGTGTCAAACTAAAGATCCATTTTGTTGGGTTTTTTTAATTTCATTTGCATGTACTAGTAGGCAAAAGGCTTACTAAGTAACTTTGAAGTGCATTTTTTTTCTCTATGACATTCATCTGATGCAAGATGATTTCTGGTACAAATTCTTTTTTTTGTGGGAAGACTGACATGGCTGGACTAGATCTTACCTGATACTTCTCAGCAAGTTTTCGTGCTGGGTTTTTAACTGGGACAAAAAAAAATAAATTTACTGGACATTAACAACTTTGTGGGAATTTTTCAAGGCTGAAAGATCACATAGGTCAAGGTTAGGTCCCCAAGAAGGATGCAGGAGACCCACATTCATGATCTGCATCAAATGGACCAGAGAGACTGATTCATTACTCTGCTGTGGTTCCTTTGCCAGGATGAGGCCTTTACTCAAATCCCTCACCTAATGAATAGTGAATCCCTTACGTAACCTGAAACAGCTCCTTGGGAAGAGGGAGACCACTTCCACACAGAAACTTGCAGAATGTTTCTAAAGAAACTCTTAAGACTGAGATCTCAGTCCCTGTTTCAATCCAAGCAAATATTTAAGCAACTCTCACACAGCATCTTCAAAATACCTTGTGCCACATTGCCCACTGTGCCCTGGGTGGCCACTGCAGTGACCCATGCCTGGCAGGTCTCACCTGAAGCCCTGTTCATGTACCCTTTCACTCAGGGGATTAGTAAGGACAGCTGAGCTGCTCCCAAAGCACATAACCAGTTGTTAGTGATGCCTAAAGAGGCTGCCTGGAACAGAGGCTGGACAGAGTTAAAGGAATAAAGTAGGTATTTATTAAAAGGCCTTCAAAGGATACACTTTGGCAGTGCAAGAGTCCGGCCATGGTTCTACCCAAGATGGACACAAGATGGACACAAGATGGACCATTGGTCATGAGTTTTCACATTTTAGTAAGTTTTGGGCCATTTACATATTGGGGTTAATTGTCCAATTACAACTTTAGGTTACGAACTGCCATTCTCCCAGTTTGCTCTCCTCAGTTCACTGTTGTTTATACTTCTTGGGGCCTGAAGCTGCAATGGTGTCCTTGGCTTTCAGGCTGGAAAAGGATTGTTTTGTGTAAGTACCCTGTGAAGAGTACCATGTGAAGAGAACTTGCTAACACTTTATTTGAAGTTCAGAGTCACGTACTAAGGCAGTATAGAATTTGGAAAATATGAAAGCTGAAATTTAAGGCATCATTAAAGAGTTGAAGCAAAGTGCTGAACACCTACAGGGTAGTGAATGATGACTACAGATATTAAAAACTGTTGGGAAGCCAGTTAATAAGCCATTTCATTGCTGAGAAAACAATACGGCCTAAATCTCCTGCAAGGCTTCTGCTGGCACCCCAAAAAGCAGATGGGATTTCAGGGGCTTCAGGCTTCCCACTGGAGGCCTCCTCCTCACAGGCCATGGACAGTCCCTATAGGCAGCACCCAGTGGACCCAAGCAAGTATCATACTTCATCATTCCCCAGACCCCATTGCCTAAGCAGGTTCCTAAGCTGGTAAACAGCTGTCATCTCCACAAAAACTGAAGAACAAGACAGACTGGAGCAAATAAAAGCCACACTACACACCCACTCCTCTCCATCAAAAAGCACACGGTCCACAAGTCAACAAGGGTTGTTTAGCCCTTGGTGTCTCAACATCAGTGCAGCAAGTGCAGCCCCCCAGTACCAGCCATGCTCTGACACCACAGACAGACAATAAGCCTGACTCCCACAGCCACCACCCTGCAGGCCAAGACATAAACAATAATCCCCAGCATTTACTAAACCACCTGATGCACTGATTACAAAGCTCAGACCTCATGTCCTTTTTCTCTACCAACCTATACCTGGTGGTGTAAGAGGCCACCTCTGGAGCAGGACATCAGCTGTAGGTTTATTTTTCATGAGGGGACCTCTCTGCTCACTGCAGGGCCACAGAGCCTCTGCCTGTCTGCAGGCACACTGTGGTCAGGCACGTATTTGCCATTATGTAGGAAGCTTGGCTATCAGGAGAGCTTTGAAAGCTTCCCACAGCTGCACCTTGGCAAAGCTGCTTTCTGGCAGAAGGAATTTCTCATTTCTAGCTGATATGGAGAGCTAAGGAGGTTGTACCATCCTGGTGTTTTCTCCTGGTCTTCCTCCCCACTCCAGTCCTTGCCCAGCCAGGGTGCAACCCCTTGCTGCTTTGCTCCAGGGGCAGTAGTTTCTGGGCTGCAGGACCAGCCCTCCTGAGTGCAGTAAAGCTCTGTGCAAGGCAGGTACCCCTGACTCTGCCCTCCCCAGCCAGCCCCATTCTGTTCCAAAAGCCCTGTTGGCAGAGTGCCTCTTGGCTCCTAAGAAAACATCCCCTCAGGAGGTGTTCCTAATTGGTGGTTTCCTCCTCTTTCTCTTACAGCAAGTTTTGCTTCCTAGCTCATATTTTATAAGGCTGGTTTTTAATAGGCTGTGCAGGCTGCCAGACCTGAGTCTACCGTCAAACTACTGGGAAAAAAACATCCTGTCTGCAAACCAGACGATAGACATGGCTTTGTGTCTGGATGTAGGCTGGGCTAGTGGGCCCATCCAGAAGCCAGTAAGAGTTCTAAACTTTGAGGTTTCAGGCCTTCAACAGTTTGAAGCACCCAAGTATCAGTGCAGCACAAAGAATACAACCCGCGGTGGTTTCCAATGTTCATTCCTGAGATCGGCTAACCCATGACATAGTGTATGTGATGGGTGTGAAGGGCAGGAAATATCTTCATAGACTGAAAACAGCCTGAATATTTATTACCCTCCCATCATTACTATATCCTTCTTCTCCAGAGGTCACCAGCTGGGACAGGGAATAGACTGAAAACAGCATTGTCAGAAATGCAGACAGATTTTATTGCTGTATGCCCCAGCTGCTAAGGGAGGAGTGACTACACAAAGGTAATTTGCCAGAATATGGCATACACACAAGAGGAGACTTTCTGCTGCCTTCAGTAGGGCAGGCAGAGAAGACAGAGGCAGGCAGAAGCAACACGGTTCCCTCCAGCTGCCTTGGTCATTTTTGTCTCTGTCTCACCCCTACAAACCATCCCAGTCTCCCTTAAGAGCCAGGACACTAACGTTTCCAAGGCTACTTTGGCCCTTTCCTCCTATGTGGGGACTTGCAGGGTGGTTTGGGCAGCAGAGTTGAACTGAAGCTGAACACACATTGCACACCAGAGGCAATTGGGCTGGCCAGCATCTTTGTCTTTTCCCTGAGAGCAAGTGCTGGCTCTGGCAGGGCTGTCACAGCAGCAGGGCCCATGTCCCACCTCTAACCAAACTGCCACTTTTCTGAACACCTGAATTCCATGCTCAGGGAGCAGGCAGGGCTGGAGGCACATGGCTATGGTTGATCAAAACCACAAGTTATTCCCCAAGAAGAAGCCCAGGCTGAACTCTGTGGTGGCAGTTGCAATTCCAGATCCTGGAGGCAGACTGCAGTGGGAACGAAGATAAAAAAAGCCCCACACAAGCTCAGACAAAATCTCCATTCCTCCCTCCATCAGACTGTCTCCTTTGCTAGCTGCTTATGTCCTCACCTCCAAATCTTCACCAGCTCCTGGGCCTAAGCAAATCTGCAAGTTATCAATCCTCACCTGGCTTTTTGCTCAGATCCAAACTGTGGAGTCATTACCCCTCCCACCTATCACCCTCATCACAGTCCACTGGTGCTTGGAAAGGTTTCTCCTCTCTGACGAGCCCACACACGGTGTGACTGCTGAATTCCACACGTGGCTGGAAAGTCATGAGGGGATGTTTGTGCTCTCAAATCCGATTTGCAGAATCAACCAACATACCATGAATTACAAGTGTCAGATATCATAGGCACATCTCCAGCTGGATTTTCCATTCACAGGGGAGGTATTGGTTCCAGAAACGGCAGCAAGTGCCTCCCAAGTGTAAGAAGGAAGGGTAACTGTCAGAGAAGGGTCATGGATTGATCCCCTGCCTCTATCCTTCCTCCTTGCTCACTTGAATATTGTTTGTGTCACATCTCTGAGCCTTTGACCCTATTTGCATGCAAATCTCCTTGGAGACAAGGGCAAAGGAGGGAGACCAGAGGCAGGATTGTTTCTAGAGAGAATAGCATGCCCTCTGTTTTCCCAAGAAGAATCAGGAGTATTCTGCATCCCTTCCAAGACACTGGCCTCCTTGTACTCCAGGGATGAGCCGCACCACCAAGCCTGGACACCAGGTCAAGAAGAAGGAACTTGCAACTTAACCCTGTGAACAGCAGAGCAGGGTTTATTTAGGTGTGAATTATTACTAATTGCTGTGTGCACTGAAGCAGAACAGAGGGGCTCCAGTGGAAATAATGGTTTGCAGGCAAAGACACATACACAGAAGCTCAACTCTGCCTCAGAGCTTACAGACTAAGGAGGAGCAGATGCTGATGCAAAAGGACCCAGCAGGAAACATCAGAGGATGCCTCAGTCCATCCTGAGTGTTTAGCTATAGGGTAACACATGTAGGGAGAGAAAAACACTGAGGGGCAGCAGGGTCTGTAAAAGAAAGCAGGTAAAGTACTTGGGAGACTTGAGCGAAGAGATTCCCTGGCACAAATCCCCAGCACCATTTATTCTTGCAACTGGAACGCATCCTGATGAAAGCATACAAAATACAGAGAGAAAGGTGACTGGGTGTTGCTGCTGTCTTTGGACACGCAAGAGCAAACAGATATTCAATTAGATGAGGAAGTGACCAGTCCAAATTTCATCAAAGTAACTAATTTCCTTCACTCATCTGGACTAAGCCAGCCAGAACACAAGAAAATGTGGAAGACAAGAATTTAGCAAACCTTACAAAAAGATTGGACAATTATGTGCCTGAGAAGAAAAAAAAACCACACTAATGATAGCTAACAACACTTTTGGAAAATATGCTAAAATGCATCCTCCTGGTCTCAATCCCATCCCTAACAGTGAGTAACCAGAAAGTGATGTTAAGTGTTGAAAAGATTATATTACATCTGCCTACTGCAGATGTTCTTGCACCTTCCCCTGAAGCATCTGGCAAAGGCATCGGAGAAAGCATCAGATAATCAGTGACGGGATCTGGGAATAAATGGATTTTTAGGGTTCACCCAGTTTGACCATTTCAAGGTTCCAGTGTTTCCAGAGACAAGACTGAAATCTCCATATTTGCATATACAAAGTCCTTGCAGACCCCAGGGAAGTGAAGCCATTGGAAGCAGCATTGCCAGTGTTTGTGATGGATTGTGGATCTCATTATCCTGTTCCTGTTTTTCCTTAAAGCTCCAGAACCTGATGACAGATGATTAGGTGAGAAACATGTTATCTGCATAAGACAAGTTTCTAGTCTTGTGTGTGGGGAAAACCTAAAGTTGTGATACCAATGAAACATGTTTTCTACACAAGAGAAGTTTCTAGTAGTCTTCACTGTGGGTAAAAACTAAAAAATGCTATTTAAAGGTAGCTGTAAGGCTCAGAAACCAAGGCAAAGAGAAAATGTTGCATTTATTCTTTTACAAAAGCTCATGATTTTACAGTTATCACAAATTTTTGTGGTCCAGCTTAAAACATCTGAACCCTTGGAGCTTAGAATACTGAATTCAAGGCAATGTAAACTCTTTAAGTTCCCTCATATCTCAGCTCTTTCTAGCTTCTCTCAGTTGCAGGGCAGCTCAGCAGTTCTTCAGAAGCCCTCTTCTGCAGGGTCTGCGTCCCCCCATGCTGCTGACTTTGTAGATTTCATCAGACATCTCATTGGAGTCACTGTTTTTCTTAATGCTCCAGCTCTCAGACTCACTCGATAATGTGAAAACTTACATCATGTAAGGAAAGTTCCTACACCTCATAGCTGCCAGGAAAAGCTAGCAACAGAGCCCTGTTGTAACCCAAAAGCCCAATACTGAAGGCCTGAGAAAAACACCAGTATTTTCTTACACTATTGAGACTTTATGATTTGAGAGATTCAGGTCTTGGATCATGTATCTGAACTCCTTCTGCTCAACATTGCTCTCCCCAGCCCTCGATTTTGAATGGGTCTCTCTTGCCTCCAGCCTGCTGCTGTGCCATTTGCCATTCCAAATTTACACTGCTGCCTCTTAAAAAGGCTAAAAGGCGAAAAAATACTCCACAGCAGTATGGATTCTGGATAAAAGAAGGAAATTGATGTTCCCTTGAACACTACAACTCAGTCCAGCTCAGGCACTAGTAGTATGTCCTTACTATGGCCCTGTAATTTTAATCCAAAATTGCCTTTGCATTTATAACAGCCCTGAGCTTTGTCCCAGCAAATGTCACTGTTGTGTCTGCCTCCAGCTGAGCTCTGTGTCCCTCTCCCTCAGAGCACATGATTCCCTGGTCAGGCAGCAAAACCAGCTCTCCTCTTTCTCCTCCCTTCCATTCCTTGTTCCACTATCAGGTTAGCAGAGGTAGCCACGAGCTGGTAAAGGTTATGACCAGTTCTCCACTGATGTTGTAATTTGGCTCTTGTTTCTATGGCACAGCACATTTTTGGGGGCTTTTGGAACCCTGAGGGCTAGGGCATTCACAATTTGCATGGGAAACAAGTTAATGCTCAAGCTCAGGCTCTGACCGAGGTTTAGCATACAGTGTGAACATGCCCACGTATTACAGTCTGGTCCTGGGGCCAACATCTTACAGCAGTATTTTGAAGTTGAATGCACACATGTCCTAACTTCGTGTAATCTGCTCAGTAAGGGGTTTCCAGTGCATCCCTCACCCCATTAACAAGTGTGTTAGATTTGCATTTGTGGCTGCTGTACACAAGCACAGCTTTCCAGGAAAGGTGTTTTCCAGTTCTTTTCTGTGCCAGTATTGCCGCCACCTGGATATGAGAGGAATGAAGGGCTCCCAGCCATTTCCTTACCTTCATCCCTCTGCCTTTTCTCAGCCACAAAGCATCCTCCTCGATTTCAGCTGGAGGGAGAGCTGGCAGCCTCTCAGCTTCTGTGGTTACAATATCCCATGAGTACAGCCAGTTGTGAGCCTTGTTCTGTGAAAGATGGGGGCCCTTACACTCTTGGTAAAGACACAGCTCCTGGGCACTGGGGGAGGCTTTGGCAAAAGGAAGCAAGCCCCCCTCAGCTTACTCAGAGTCCTTCACCTTTTGGGAGGAGGCAATTTGCCCTGGGCTTTCCTGTACTTGTTAGTTTAGAATTTAAGTTGCAGATCTGCATGAATGAATACAGGCTTGTGTGTTCGGCAGAACTGTACACATAAAGGAGAAGGGGTTTTGTCCATGTATTTTATGGCACTGCCTGTGTAGGGAGATGGGAGGGAGCTTATACACTGAATGCACACGTGTACATTTTCATGTTGTCTGCATGTGTGTGCATGCATATGTGCATTTCCATATTGTGTCTAATAGGCTCTTTGTTTCTCCAGAGAAGAAGGAAAAGGAAATCCGCATGTAATGAATCCATTTATTTTATGGAGCTCCCCTGGAGAGGGGCTGGGGAGCATGATTTATGCAAAAAACCAGGCAGCGGCTGTTGGGAGGGGGGAATCAATCTGGTTTTGATTTTAATTCATAAGTGGAGGTGGCCACACAAGCCAAGGCCTCATAAACTCCCCATAGAAGAGAGTGGCTTGTTGGTGTGAGGCTGTCAGAGCCTATTTGGCCATGAGTACTGAGCCGCTCTCCATTGCATCTAATTCCCTCCCTGTTGTTCTGCTTTCTTAGGATGTGCTTCCCTGTGTTGAGGCCTCCCATTAAAAGAGAGAGGCAGAGCTGTACTGGGGCACAGACTGAAATCTTTGTACTGAAGGGCAAAATAGTCCTTTACAGAGCATTTGCAGTTTATGTCACAACTCAGTGTACAATGTATACTAATAAAAAAAACAACAAAAAGTAACATGAGTTGTATGTTACAGTCCAGTTCCTCCCTGCCATTTAC
This sequence comes from Parus major, assembly GCF_001522545.3. Classification (NCBI taxonomy): domain Eukaryota; kingdom Metazoa; phylum Chordata; class Aves; order Passeriformes; family Paridae; genus Parus; species Parus major. The sequence continues at coordinate 32,634,532 of NC_031770.1, forward strand.
AAAGACGTAGGGAGTAAGGTGGGATGTAAAGACTTCTGGGTTGGCATAAATGGCCCGGAAACTACATACCACTTTTTTACATCCCTGCCATTCTGCATAACTCAATGCATGTTGTCAGGACTCTGAGTGTAAATGGACAGTGAAGAGATGTTTTAACAGGGTAAAAGTCTTCACAGATTCTGTTTTATTACATGATTCTTCATCAGAATAAAACTCCATGGAGTTTAACCATCAGCAGTATAAGAGAGAACTGTCCATAGCATACTCACTCACTCACTCACTCTGTGATTGTCCCATATAATAAGAAAGTGCATGGCATAGCTGATATGCAAAGAAACTATCTCAGAATCTAACTCAGGTCTATATTCTTCACCATAATCTCATGCATGTCTAGAAGAGGTAGGCAGGTAAGTGAACAGACAGTTCCACTATATCGGCCCAGGAAGCCAAGAATGAAAACTGGTCTTTCCCAAAAACTGTCCTCACATGCTACCAGCAATTAATTATTGGACCAAATTAGTAATTTTTGTATTTCACTTACTCTGTGTAATTTGGTTCCATAAAAAAACCCACAGATTTTCTTGTTCTCAACACTGAATGATATTTTTAGATCACTCAGATACATGTTGTCCCTACAGAGAACAGACAACACTTGTCTGTTGACATTGAACTTTAAAAGACTTTTGCTTGGCAGAATTAAGGTCTAGTGAGGAAGAAGAGGTGTGGTTCACTTGCCACTCCCTAAAATGCCCAAACCACCTTGCAGAAGAATTGGTTTTGAAAGCTGCAAAAAAGAAGGTGGCTAATTTGCATGTTACACCTTCACTGATTTTCCAGATAGTCTTTCCATGGCTTTCTAAGAACTTCATTTGGCAGCAGCTTATACATCAAGAGTATTTATGCTGCCAGCAATGCAGCCCCTGGCATCACCCTGCTCTTGCATCGCCAAACATTCTGAACCTCCTGTTCCCAAGTATATGGAAGGGAAAGAAAATAAAAACCTTTGAAAATATAAAGGCCAAGTATGCACCAGTGTGAAATGCTGACTTTAGGAAGCCACCACAAGGAATGGGTTTTTTTTTTTTTTAAATCAGTGGGATCAGGGCCTCTCCCTGAAGCCAAAAGTGGTAGATCAATCGGACCATCAGTTTCCAGGCCAAGAGTAAGAGCTGCTTTTACAGGCCATGCTGAAAAAAGCTCCTATAACAAGAGCCTGATCTGTGGAGGAATGGATGAGGCCACAGAACTTCCCCCAGCAGTAGCTTTCAAGCATAAAGCTGGATCCGCTTCACAATTTTATTTTGGAAGAAACATAATTGCTTACTAAGTCTCAGAACTACTAGTCCTGTAACAGAGACTAATAAAGATGAGCTGAAAGGCCTCAAATTTTCAGTGAAGTGGCATTATCCACACTTGTCCTTTGATAATCCCTAATTCAATTATTTAACTGAGAGACAAGATTGAGCACCAACAACCAAAACACTGTGAAAGCCAGGTGAGCAGCTAGAAGTAAACAGATCACCTTTGTGCTGTTCTGTTTTACATTTTCCTTCCTTGTATATAAACATAAGTGTCTTAGTAGCATTGCAAAGGATTTTTATAATTAGGGAAATGTTTGAATCAATCTACCATTCCACCTTCTGCCTGTTTTCACTTGACTTATCAAGTGCACAGGTTTCAAGTCATCTTATCAACTGTACATTTTATGAAGTCTTGGTTGAATGATACTGTACCTATCAAAGTTTTTCAATGGTCCCTTCAGCTACAGCTTGTGCAACTCTTCATTTTAATGTGTTCATCTTCATACAGACCTACAGGAAAGAGAAGCACAACTATGTCTCAATTATGATTAAGTCCCTGAGGAACTCAAAAGACTAAGGCTTGTCCCACACTGCAGAGCTCATTCAGCCAAAGAGGGCTGCTGATGTAACTGTGCCAGCAAAACCCCTCATGTAGATGTCTTCAAACTGATGCAACCCTATACTGTCCTCATTTTTGTCACTGGATAAACAAGGAATGGCCCAAGGCTGGGAAAAGAAGGCAGTAAATAATTCCCAGTCTAGCTTCTAGACATGCAGAACATATTCCTCCTAGGTGGCTCAGCCAATGTTGTTATGCTCCTGACCATAAAGTAACTAACCTCTTAATCCTCCACTAAAAACATTTTGGTAGGTACTCTCTACTTTATGAATGGCCAGAATACAAAAGTTTATTCTTGCTATTCTCTTGGAGTTTCTCTTCAGCTTCCATATTGTGTCTAATAGGCTCAAAAAAATGTGTCCCTTAATTGCTCACAAGAAAAACAAGGAAAAATCACCCCATGACTTTTCAAGGTCACACAGAAAATCTGTAGCAAAGCAGAGAATTCAGGCCAGGTGGTCTGTGTCCCCATCTAGTCACCTAAGAACATGGATCAGATGAGGCATGAGAAGCAGGACAGCCCAGAAGCACCCTGAGAAAATTTTTGTCACCCTCAGAATGTAACAACCCAGAAAACAGAATACAAAATAATTGTGGGAGAAAGGATGAGCTACCTCAACCAACAGGCCCCAGGGCATGTTCACACATGGTGCTGCAAGGCAGACATGGTTTGCTGAATATTCCACAGGATAGCACTACCTACATTGGTGCGTCGTGCTAGGCTATGACACCTCCTCTCCAAATAGACATCTCTGAGGACAGTGAGAGCAAATAGTTTCCTGCATTATCTCTAAAGATCAAGAGAAGCCTCCATACAACTGGAGTGAGGACCACACAGTGGGATTGAGACAGCAGCTGGAAGCAGAGAAGGCTCCAGCCTGGCCTCTGGGCACCCACAAAGGGCATAGTAACTTCTGACGCTCCTTACACAACAATTGTAAGGCCATTGCTGTCTGTTTGGAAAGGGTCTTAATATACAATGAGGAAACTTGGAAAAAAATCTTGAAGAGAGTAGTCTAGTTCAGCTGGTTGAGAACAGAGACTTTTCTAGCAGCAAATAATGCAGCACAGCCATGACTCCTTCATCTTGGCGGTTACTTTCACCCAAGAGTTCCTCACCAGGAATTACACCTTTTCAGCCAGCTCTCTGCAGTTCCTACTGATTTGGTCTAATGAAAGTGACTCCTAACCAATGCTGGTTTAGTAAAGTTTCTACCAGATCAAAACTGACCTCAGTTGGCTCCTGTCATTTCCAAAAGTCTCCTGCTGATTTGGCTGACTGACTGAGCTCCAGGAAAATTGTGTATAAGCCTTGCAATTGCAAAGGGTAAATTCTCCCTTTCTGTAACACAGAGGAAACAGAAACAAAGCCAACAGGAACAAACAGAGTCAATATGTCTGAATGAAAATGATACAGCAGCCCCTGCTCTAAGGCTACTGCCTCTGAGCTGGACACCAAGACATCCTGGGCTGACCAGCATCCTATGCCACAGAGACACAAACCTTCCCAGCCCCTGGCCACTTTCTTTCTAGCTTTATTTGATTGCCCCAGGCCTGGACACCAGCACAATTGCATGCTGCAGCCACTTGCAGCAAGAACTATCATTACAAAGAGTTTTTCCATCTAGAAAGGGGGAAAAAGATTAGGCTCAAAACAGACACTCAAAAGCACCCTGTACTTTGGAGATAAGCCCAACAGGACTTTCAGGCACTTTCCTCCCCTCTCACTCTTGGCTAACTATGATTCAAAAGTATTGCTTTAGTTAGAGGCTTACAGCTACTTAAGCATCTGACTTCCATGCATGGCCCACCTGGCAAAGCAGGCACACCTCCCCCAAACCCACATCAGGCCCATAACATTTGCAGGCTGTGTGGGCTGCTCTGTTTCAGGGCTGTGGAGCCTGTCATGTTCCCCTCCAGCTGCAGTGTCAGCAGCATCATACTGACAGGTTCAAGCCATGCAGAGACGGTTGTTTTTATAACCCACTGTCTTTGAACAAAACTTTCCCTAACTTGTTCCTTTACATTATAGTTAAGATCACCTGCTGCTCAAAGGGATTCAGATTCTTAAAGGAAAATTGGGGAAAAAAAACAAACAAAAAAAACCAAACCTGGAAAACCTGGAAAAACTGGTACATAATGGCATCCAAGGAAGAACAAAGCACCTCAGCGCTAACCAGTTAGTCCAAATACTGAGCTCTGCTAACATGTCTCATTCCTGACTGGCAACTTCCCTCCTCTCTCTGTTGTTCCCTGGTGTCACCACAAGAAGCACTGCCGACCTACAGCTCTCCCTACTGTTCCAGCCCTGGGACCATGACATATTTCCCAGTAGTTGTCTTTGAGCCTTGATCAACAGCCAGTGTGACAGTGACCTGCTGGTCTACTCACAAATTACTCACATCTCAGCTCTGGGATCCCACAACCCATCTCTGCTGCATGCCTTCACTCATGACATCCCAACTGTTCTTGTCCCTCATTCATAGCACAGCTCTTTCCGTGCGCTTCAGTCCCAATTCACCACCCTCTTTAGCCTGTACAGACAGAAACCAGCAGATGTGGAACATGTGAGTTGCTCTGCTGTATCAATCCCAAGGTCTCCATAGTTCAGTATTTTACCTCCTGAAAAAGCTACCAGACTAGAGAGGGGAGGGTTTAAAATCCACTTAGTAGCCTGTGTACCATCTAAATTTGAATAAATTTAAATTTATTAGCTTAAAAGCCTGAAACATCATGTTTATTCTGGCTTTCAATTATGCTGTTAATAACTGCAGTGGTTCTCCACATACTTGCCATTCACACATTGCCCAACCAAGTAAACAGTAATTCTGTAATACTGTAACGCTGAGTAGTCTTTTCCTAAATGAATAGAATTAAATTAGAGCAATTCAAGATGTCTGAACAAATGAGTTTTCTCTCAAATCATGGATTGTTTCAAATCATTCTACATTCTCTCAAATCATTCTACAGGGAACTTAATTTGCCATGGAGCCTCCTCTTCAGTAAGTTTAGCTGGGTCTCTGAGCTCCTCTCTAGTCTTGATCAACCTGAATTTGGCTAATGCTCACATAATAATATTTAAAGCTCATGCAGTGCAAATGAAAAAAACATGCTATAAAAGGATTCAAAACAATACCATTTGTTTGTTTTAAAATTGTGGTATTGAATTTCATGCTATTGAATCCACAGCCCTGGAGACCAAAGTCCCCTTCTTAACTCAAAAGGAGCTGTAGGGGCAAGACAAGATTCTTCACAGTGTGTTGGAGAATCGGCTTCTATGCTCCCTAGTGAGTTTTGACTCTGAGTAACATTTAGTCCGCAACTTTTTTGATTAAAGTCAATGAATGCAATGAAAGTCCAAGGCCTTTTAGAGAAAGGGATATTCTCGTTCACTAGGACTACAAAAAACCCAACTTATTTCACAAATGTATTACCAAAGAGCTATCAAATGGAAACAGCTTATTGTGAAATGTTTTTGTCATAAGAATTAATATTCAGTCAAGAACAAAACAAAATCTACCAACTTCTCTGACTTTAAAAACAAAAAGCCCTCTGGCCAAGAGTTTCAAAGCTGTTCATCTGGCCTGAGATCCAGGATCCAACAAAGTTCAAGAACTGCTGCCCAGTAGGACAGAGAATGAGATCCCAAACAGGTGTGTACCAGGTGTGAAAAAGTAGAAGGTTAATACAGCCCATCCATCACCAGACAGCACATCTGTAAAAACGGAAATAAATACTAACTCAAGTCATTATCTTGTCTGGAGACGAGCAGAATTCCCCCCAGTGGCAACTACAGAATATCACGTGGTAAGGACTGCAGCTGAGCTGATTTACTGCTAAACTGTGCTTGTATGTTTGTTGGAGGCTCTTGTTCCCTTGCTGCTGAATTGCTTCCTCTTGATACAAGAAACAAAGGGTCCTAGTGCCCTTCTGAATATCTCTCTGGTTCATTTTTCCAGTTGCAAAGCAAATGGTTTGAAGTTTGATTGTCTTGCCAGACTCATGAAAAGAAATTATCATGCGCTAGCCAAATTGTGAAGAACAGCATGTTTTATGAAAACCCAATTAAACTATGGCCATCAGTGTCTCATCTTTATCTTTGCTGAGCACTGCCTCAGCTTTCTTGTTGCACGCCAAACTCATATTCTTCTATGATGCACTCAGTGAGACTACAGTTAATAGTTTTGTTTTGTTGTTTGGGGAAAAACACACACACACAGTTCTTGTTTATATACTAGATCTGCAGGGTGCCAGAAACAAGTATCTTTGGGGCCAGGAGGGAATCTAATTTCCATGTATTGGATGTCAAAATGGGAACTGGTTGTCATTATCACTCACACAAACAGGCACAAAATGTCTTCCCCAAAAACAAACTGACAGACATTAAATGAAAAGCACCACACTGTAATACACTTTGGGAATCCCCATCAGTGGAACAGCTCTTTGAGCTACCCAACATGACCCATGTAGACCCTACAGTCCAATGCACTAGGAGATTTGGAAAGTGTCATAAAAGTATCCTTTTAGAAATTCTCTTTTCCCTTATCTGTCTCTAAACAGGTCAGGCATCCAGCCATCCGTCCTGGAAGACAAAGGGAAATGCAAGATCATATTTTGTTTTCACCTGATGGCAAGAAGGACATTGCTATGGTTTTCCAGCAGCCTCCAAGTCTCTTCCCAGTTGATGATAAATAAAAGTAAAGAGTTCACTAAAAATGCAATGCAACAGACTGCAAAGCAGAAAGAACATACAGTTAGGGAAGAAGTAAAACTGACATAAATGGACCACCAATCATCACTCCAGCCCACCTAACCTTTTTTCCAACATGCCAGTCCAGGAAGCAGGCTTGATGATGACTGAAATACAACAGAAATGCCCTACTGTCTTGCACTGTTATCACTCTTCTATTGTCTTCTATTGTCCTCTCTTTAGAAGACTGTCTAATAAGATGGTCTCTTATTGTTTGCTACTCAGTGCAATTTTGATGCTAAATGATAAAAATGCATTGAGAAGTGCATTCCCTGCTTTTATTTATTCTGATATTTGAGGCTTTTCAATACTGGAAAATAAAAAAAAAAAACATGAATTCGTCAATGCTAAACAATACTGGAAAATTAAAAAAAAAAACAAACAGAAAAACAAGCAAAAACCTAGAAAGTAAACACCTTCTTTCCAGATTTGCAGAATGCAACGATAAATCAAGGTTCAGATAACCATTCTCTGTGGATTAGATAAATCTGCTGAGACTCAGAGTGGTAGCATATATAGGTTTGTACAAGAAGTGCCATGTTTTAAAATTTCTATCCAGCTGGAAAACAGCAGCATCACAAAGAAATACCACTCTGAGAGCTACATCAACAACACAGTTGGCTAAGTCAGCACTCTTCTCAGAAATCCTTGGAGGAGTTAGATGACTGAAACTTTCCAAAAGTAAAGGACTTTGAGGCAAATCCAGCTGATATATTTGTAATATGGTGCCAGCATAATTTCCCCTAATGGCTAAAGAAAAAGGGAAGCATGAAAGCGGTCAGTTGGGAATATATATGCATGTGGGGGAGGGGAGCAAAGAAAAGGCAAAACTAGCTGAGAACAGGCTCCATTTAAATTGCATACAGACCTCACACAAAGCACAGAGAATTGGTCAGTAGATTGAAGCCATCTGGCTGGAGAAGCCATAAGAGTAAAACCCTGCTGGAGATCTCCCCATCAGGTCCCATCATGGTCCAACATCAGAGCACAGCACGGACTTCCCCCACTCCAATCTCATGAAGTGAAATATGGGAAGATGAGCAAGAAGAGGATTGAAAAGCTCATCCTTATGACACAGCCCCTACTCTTTTCACAAAGTATATTGTCCCAAGGCCTCTCCAATAAATCTCAAGCTTTGGTGGCAACAAGAGAGAAACTGAGTCAAGGCTCTACGTGCTGCAGCCAACAGCACAGAACATGACACCAGCAGCTGTCCTCAGGCTTCTGTGACTCCCAAGTGAAAGACCACCCCAGGGCTCTCCTAATGTGAATGAACTAGAGGACTCCAGTCTCTTCCTGCTCACCCTGGCCATTTACAAGCATGTCTGTTGTAGAAGGCAGATGCAGCATTTGTTACAGTGCAGCCTGGAAACATCTGAAGAAACAATATTTTTATTATCAAAACATACAAATGTATTTTAAAACTTATAAAACCTATCTTGATTTATGTCTCAGACAAAGCCTCTGATTTCATTTAATTCAAATTAAGACTGCTTGTGTTTCAGAACACTGGTATCTGAACACTCAGCAGTGCAGCAGTCTTTATGCCAGTCAACCATTACAAATTTAATGTTTTTTATTGTCTGTTTTTCTGAAGTCCCTCCTTCACCTTCGTTGGAAAATCAAGGCACTTAACATCTGGAAAAATTAAAGCTTTGGAAGTTTGCCGGTCTGATTGCCACGGTGGTGTTACAGAGTTTTTGTTCCTTATGATTCTTCCATGCAGCCCAAATATTAATTGCCAGAGATCAAATCCAGTGCAAGTGTTCAGTTGTTTTCCATAATTTTGACTTGCCCATATGGAACATTCCCAAAGCATCAAAAGTCTTCAGTAGTTTTTAAACACTGAGAAGCTCAGAACTTATCATTTCTATATCAGAAGTAATTTTGAGTGCTCCTAAAGTCATCTTCCTCTAATAAATGCCATCACTGAGGTATTTTAGCTGGTGTCAGCAGTGCCACAGATACTGGGTATAAGAACAGTAGCAGCGAAAGTGTATAAGGAGTATGTTGGGGGGGAGAAACAGAACTGAAATGCTCTTGCAAGAGGAAGTTGGATTAATTTTCCCACTGGATTTTTCTTGTTTACACTTAGCTTGAAATCTTGGAAGGAAATGTAATGAAATTATTCCTTGGTTATTTTACTTTGAAAAATAGCCATATCCACTGGGAAAATAAGAAAACCTTAAAAATATAAACAAGTTATATTCAAGTGAGTCACTCATTCTTCTACCCGAGTGCCATCTCTCTCTGCTCTCTTTGCAGCATTTCCTTCTTAGCATCTCCAGCCACCTTTTCATCTCCCTTCACATGTGCAACTATTAATTTTTTGTCCCAATGTCATTCTCCTCCACCCTCTAAAGTCAGTTTCAGAAGCTAGCTGTCACTTCTTCATGGATGCAGGCATTTGAGGTACACAGTTGTGGTGCGGAATGGGCTGGCCTTTCCTGCTGACGAGATGTGGCCACTCTTGACCAGACACCTGATTCGCATATGATGAACCCTGCAGCAGCCTCCACGCCCTAAAGGACTCGTGACACTGGACAATCTTCAAGGACATTCCTGTATCTTAGTGGTTGAGTAGGATGATCTGTATTTTGCTGCAGAATAATTGTTATTCTCTTCCTTAATTTAGACTTATGAGAGTTTTTGTCACATTAGTCTTTTATGATCAATTTTTCATTCTCCAGGCTTTTCTTTATGTAACTATAAAATATTATAGTAATATGTGCTTTCTAAGTATGGACGACACAACAGGATAAACCTGTGAATCTGTGTCACTCTCATTACAGCTGAGTACCCCAGAACAGCTCTTGGGAGCTGTAACATATGTAATGTATGTACATATCTAAAAAGTAATTTTGAAGAGCTCACTAATTTTTGTCATTTAAAATCTTGGATGATTAATTGTTGAATTTGAACACATTTCTTCTGCTTTTGATCAGCCAACATCAAATTATAGACTTTAACATCAATTCTAGACATTTTGCAACCTACTTGTAACCAGATTCAGGTTTCCTAATTTTTCAAGAAGGGGGAAGGGCTGTTGGATGCAAAGTGAGCGCTGACCTGCACTGACCCCTTCTGGAAAGCACCAAGAATGTACCATTGGAAACAAACCTGCACTGATCCTGGGGGTGCGTGTGGGAACTACTTGACCTAATAGCTTTTTCCATCTTGATTCCTATGACTTTTAATCATGTTTGGTTGGAACAGTCTCAGCCTTCAGAAGCTATTTGCATGGGTAAGGCTCTGGAGCAAATATACAAGTCATCCATTAACATCCAGCGGACCAGAAAAGGCTCGCAGGACCAGAGAAGTTTCTCTGTAGATGGAAGCAGATACACTAATACATTACCAGAAACAACAAAAATAAGAAAACATAGTTCATTTTCAGACAAGAACATAACACAAATTAGTATGAAAAGAAAAATGGAGCCTTACAGAACCTCTACAATGTGTAATCCCAAAGCAGTTCAAACAAGGGAATACAATTTCTTTGAGAACAGTCCTGTAAAATCTCTGGAGGCCGTGAGCAGTTAGGGTATAAGTTTCTCAAATAAAATATGTTGCTTCATTGCTCCTGACCAGACCACATTTGGGAGCACAGATTTAATTTGTATTCAAAAGGAAAAGGACTGATTCTTCAATGGCCAGTGACATCCTGTTCTGCTCCTTGGAAACATCCAGTTCTATCTAAAGTGGATGGCCCACCACAGTGCTGACAAATCACAGACCACGGCTGAACCAGCTTACAGAAAGAAAATCACTTTCTTTTCTCATGTACAGGGACATAGTATTCAGGGCTATATATCTTCTTCCCTGAACACAAGAGCTTGATGAAATAAACACATTCAAAAATTATCTGCAAGAAATCAGAAATATGTCAAATTTCCAAATTTGGAAATAGATTATGGGCTTCAACTCAAATTGGCACATGCTTTGTTTTTCTCCTTGGGACTCGATGGTCTGCACTACTAACAGTTGAAGAAATATTCACAAGACTAAAAAAAATCTCAGGAGAAGAGACAAATTGCTCAACCCAAGCATGCAGGTTTTTAAGAATGCAATTATCTTCTTTGCATTAAATTATTTGTCACTTAAACACCTTTACAGATAGCATTTGCTTGAAGGTGAGGCAAGCAAGTGGAGTACTTACTGCATTCGAACTATCACCACGTTGCTGATCTCTTTCTGTCTGACCAAAAGCCACACTGCTGCTTAAGTATCTGCTTCAAAAGTCTCATGACATGGAGTAAGTTTTGAACAGCCACTAATCCTCTGTCTATGTAACTTTACCATGGTGAGCTAGCATCATGCTTATCAGCTGTTGATTTCCATCCCATAAAGAGAGCCATCCCTTAAGTTTTCCCAATCACAAGAGTCAACAAAGCCAGCAGAAGAAATTGCATTTATTTTAAGTCATTGAATAAATTCTTCTGTTAGGTTGTTTCTTCCCCTAGGATAGAGCTCACTTTATAAAGAAGAAAAAAAAAACAACAACCAACTCATAAAATTGTGACTTCACTACACCACTGTGCCCAGCAATGTTCCTTCTCCTCATAAGGAAATAATTCCCAGACTGGATGGCAGTAAATATTTTGTTTGGCTCTTATGTTTAAGCTTTTGGACAAGTTGAAAATCACTCTGCTTCTAGAAATCATTATATAGCATAAAGCAACAAGAGAGGAAGAGGTCTCTTCCGGCAAGCATTCTTACTCAGTTTGTTCTCTGAATAAATGGGATGGCCCTGCTTTCACTGCTTGGCATAAAGCACAAGAGTCTGGACAGAAGGCCTGCCTGCATTCCCACTTCTTTGGAAAGTCCCAGAGTTGAGAGCTTAGACCTGCAACATAAAGAGATTTGCAAAGTAGACTGTAACAAGAAGCAAGTAACACAAGAGGAAGGAGATGGAATGACCTCCTGTGATAGGAAGATCAAGTTATATTTTACAATAAATTTTACATTTATGTTGCAGCTTACGTTTTGCACTTTTTAGATACAAACTCTGAAAAACATATAAAACATATTGGATGAGCACTGCTGACCAGTGATGAAACAGAATGTCCATCAGTGTGCATGACTCACAAGTGATTTTAATTTACTTTGTTAGTTTTCACTTTCTGGATTTTTTTTTAAGAGTTGAAATGACAGAAAACAAACAAGCACTTGGAGAAACTCCATGAATGACCTTTGCCCTCAAGTACAGTTCAACTCAAGTACGTTCTTCACAAAGATGCAGCATTACCATCTAAGACAAATTGCTTCTTGGTATCTGAATTCCCGGTGGACTATGTGGATCTGAGCAAGCACCTCCAGGCAACCATCCACCAAAGGCAGGTGTAAGAAGTCAAGTGATGAGGTATGTTAAGAAAGATGATGGGAAAAATGATCTCTCGGCAGCCTTCAAAAACTGTCAAAGGCAAGTGATATTAAAACAAAAATGTGAAGTGTTTAAACCAGACTGACTGTTTATAAGAGTTACAGCCTGGCAAGACACTACTTCAAATTGTCACCGGCTGAAACACACAAAGCACTGCAGGACCAGCCAGGAACCTCAGGATTCCTTGAACATACAGGCATGATAATGCTGATTTGAAACAAACCCCTTCCCTGAATCCCACAGGTCTGAAACCCTGGTGGATGTGGGAGTCACACCAGAGCCCATCCAAAGAGAGGAGCCATATGGTTGAAGTAAAACTACCTCAGTCTTCCGTCACTGCAGCTAGGAAATTCAAGAGCTGTGGCAGGAGTGTAGCTCAGGCTTCCACAACACAAAGGCATCGCTACCTCTAGATTTATCTCCATCCTCCTAAACATGAACCAACATGTGCCCAGGTGGCCAAGGAGGCCGATGGCTTTCTGGCTTTGTGAGCAATAGTGTGGGGAAGAGGACCAGGGCAGTGATTTTCTGTCACTACTGAGCACTGGTGAGGCCACACCTCAACTGCCAGGTCCAGTTCTGGGCCACTCACTGCAAGGACATTGGAGTGCTGGAGTGTCCAGAGAAGGGCAACGGAGCTGGTGAAGGGTCTGGAGCACAAGTCTTATAAGGAAAGGCTGAGGGAGCTGAGGGTGCTTAGGCTGGAAAAGAGGAGGCTCAGGGAAGGCCTTATCGCTCTCTACAACTCCCGAGAGGAGGCTGTAGCCAGGCAGGGATCGACCTCTTCTCCCTGGCAACCAGTGCCAGGACAAGAGGACACAGCCTCAGGTTGTGCCAGAGGAGGTTCAGGTCGGATACCTGGAGAAATTTCTCTACAGAAAGGGTATTTCGACATTGGAATGTGCTACCCGGAGAGACGGTGGAGTCACCATCCCTGGAGGTGTTCAAGGAAAGAAAGACTGGATGTGGAACTCAGTGCCACAGTCTAGTTCCCATGGTGGCATTCAGTCACGGGTTCGACCCGATGACCTCAGAGGTCTTTTCCTCCCTAGCTGAATTTGTGGTGCTGTGATCCCAAGCTGACATGACCGCCGAAAAGCCCAAGCCCTCAAACGAACGAACAATCCACAACAACAACAAAACCCAAAAAAACCAGAAAAACCCAAGCCAAATACCAACCACAGTAAGCTTAAAAGAAACAAACGAAAACAATGCGGAGAACCACCCCGCAGAGAAGACGGTGAGCAGGGTAGAGGACACCTCCCTCCGCCCGTGCTGCCCCTCAGACAACGGGGGGGGGACGCGCCCCGAAATGGCGACGGCAGCACCGCCCCCCGCCGGCGGAAGCGGCGTGACGGCAGCACCGCCCCCGGCAAGATGGCGGCGCCCAGCCTGCTGCGCGGGGGGCTGCGGCGGATCTTCTCCGGGCTCCTGGGGAGCCGCTGGGCCGCGCCGCCGGCCCGAGCCCTCCGCCAGGGTGAGTCTGGAGGGGGCTCCGCACGGCCCCGCGCCCCGTTTCCTCATCGCTGTCTCGGAGAGATGGTTGCGGTCACTGTAATTCGCCCTCTTTCCCCGAACCCCAAAATGCTATTTCTTTCAGGCTTATTAGTCTCATTCTGGCTTCCCGTCTCTTTTTATTTTTGCAGTCGTGGAGGTGACTGAAGGCAACACGACCACAGTAAGTCCCTTTTCCTTGGAAACTGCCTTTGCCGCGGCTTCTCCCTCCTTCAGCCATGTGTGTGTTCGTGCCCTACCCCACAACAAGTAAAGGAAAAAGGGGGATGCTTTTCTACTTTAAAGACCTCTCAGGGTGTGAAGGCAGAGGCAAGGTAGGAGTTGTGAGTGTAGGTGAGCAGTGGAGGGTTTGGCTGCTGAAGGCCAGGATGTTGCTGGATGTTGCTGACCACCTTGTTGCTGGTGCCAGGTGCCTCCGGTCAGAGCCACTCATGAGCACCAGACCCCCTCGCTGCACCCGGGTAGAGTTGGAATCCCTGACCAGAGGCATTCAGGATCTAAAACACTGGAGGCCATTCTTCAGACGGGTTCGTTTCCTAAACTGCTGACATTTGGCATTGTCTTGGGTGTGGACAGGCACAAGGCAGGATTGCCAGTGGTTTTGTCAGTTCATGCTGCACAGGCAGTGCAATGTGGCCTTGCAGGACATGTCTGTGCCGCCTACATGCCACACACATCTCATGCCTTTGGTCTGTGTTGTGTTTGTTAACGGTAGTGTGTGCCATTTTGACTTCAAAGCTTCCATCTTATAACACACATGGTAAAAAAAAAAAATCCAAGTGAAACAGGTGTTTTCAAAGGAGGACCCTTAAATACTAAGGGAAAACTGAAAAGAAGTTCTGAAGTAACTGATAAAGAAGAGCACCTTCTTAGCTACAGTTTAAGGTAGAAAGGAAAATACTATAGCAGTAAAATTAGAAATTTTTCCTAGTTAGCACTATCTAATATGTTATACTTTTATCAAGAGAATTGTCATTTTTTAGAACTACTGAAATTACAGTTATTTTTTGTGTAATATCCTAGCATGAGTCTGCAATCCATCAGTCCCCCTGGAGGAAAATGTTGTCAAAAATGGTATAAATTTACAAACCAAAGGACTGATATGTTTCTCAATATATCCATTGGTCACTCCATTTATCTAGCCAATTCTACATCAGTCTTCCCTGAATCAATCTTTTCCTGCTCATCTTTATGTTTCCTCATTTTTAATCAGTACTCAAAGAAGGGTTTGATGTGAACCAATTAATAAATCCCAGAAAAATACAGATTTCACCAGCATACTGAGAATGTAAACCCCCTACACTCCCTCTTAGTTGTTTAACAGAAAAATAGCAACTGAGTGGATTAGCAGTATAGAAGTCCTCAGCAGCTGGGAAATAATTGCCAAAACTTGTACACTGAAATTTATATCAAGAAAAATTGATATTGACATAGCATTCTGAATCTTTATTTATTTCCAAGATGGAATTACAGTCTGAAGCTAGACTGGCAAGAATCAAGACTAGATACACCAGCTTCCCTGAAAATTACTGATAAATAGAAAATTAGATGCTAGCCTACATCTTATATTCATATAAGTCAAGTATTTGTTTTTGTAAAACTGGCTGATGTACTTGTGGGGGGAGGAATCTTACTTAAAAATTGACAATTCTGACTGAGGTACTGAGAGGCTTGAACTCTTAGTAACTTACCTGTTTCCATTTTTTCATCAGAAAGGCAGAAATCTGGGGTACGAAATAGCTCTGTGAGTTCAGCTGGATGCCAGGTTCCCATACACACTTACAGGAAAGGTCATGCTTTTCTCTTCCCAGGTTTTCAGGCACAGAACCTGATGTTTTCTTAAAATTAACCTTGCATCCCACCCAGGTTTTCTTTTTGAATTCTGGTGCTTGCACTCTTTGAGGCTGACAGTTGCTGTTCAGAATCTGCTTTTAATTTTAATATGACCAAAGGAAACTCCAAAATATCTTGGAGAAAAAAAAGCTTAGTTTTATTGTCTCTTCTGTTCACTTGGGTACAATTTGAGATAGCTCTTGCTTCCATTAGTAGGTCCTCTTAAAAAAACAAATGACAAGTGCACATGTAGCTAAGACTTTGTATTTCTAACACATCTACAATTAGGAAACAAATTTGTCAAGTTCTTCCTTCACACCCCTCGTACATCTCTTTGCATGTTTACTTGTGAGAAGATTTGAGTATTAGATGTCACCACTTTATAGTGATGTAGAAAAGATAATTTTATAATCTCATAAAAGAATTGTTCAGAGAATTAAACTGGATAAAATATAGGTATTATAAAATCTACAAGCCACACAGACATTTCCTAACTATCCTTTCTTACATTTAAATTTTGCTCAGAGTTTTCCCTGCTGGTGATTTATAATCCAGCAAGCCCCTGCATGTTTTCAACTATAACATGCATCTGCTATTCTGTGATAGTCTCATGTTCCCAGAAAAAAATGTTATTTTAAAGCTTTTGGCTAAAGGGCCTCTACACTTTCAAGGCATGGTGGTTCAAAAGAGTACTGCAATAAATGAAATACAGGTGGATATGATAACTTCATACTGACTGTCAGCTAGTCTACATTTTAAAACAAGCACAAGAATTTGCCAAAGGGTTTTCTATGCCCTTTGAATTTGTCCTTCTCCCTATAGTATGTGGGATAAGCATACCAAAGGGCTTGTTGTATCTATATAAAAGTGAGTTGAATGATGCAGATGCTGTTCCACTTATATCTGCACAGAATTGGTCAACCTACTGTGGACCTGATGAAAAGTATTCCTTGAGTCACAGGTGCAGGTAGAGTTGTAAGCTGTGCCTAATCATCATTACGTGCTCTGAATTGTTTCCTAGATTGAAGGGAGAATTATAGAGGATGCTGAAGCACCACCTCCTCCAAACCCCTCTGGCCAGTGTCCCATCTGTCGCTGGAACCTGAAACATAAGTACGATTATGTGGTAAGTTTAATGAAGAAGTTCCCCCAATCCTTATTGCTAGACAAGTGTTGCTCTCAGATCTATGTACCCCACAACCTGCCCCTCTTGTCTTTTCTTGGGTCTAATAAAGATACTTAACTCCAGCTCTGCTTCTCTTAGGTATGGCAAGAGCCTCCTACACAGTAATTGTTTGCCTTAGCTGATGGTGTTCCTGGGAAAAAGGATGAGCTTGTATCAAACAGGAGATTTGGAATTACTCACTTGGCCATCTGATCTGAAAAGGCCATGTAGTTCTTCTGTGCCCAGCTGCCTTTCACCATTGCACTTCCCAGAGAATCAAGCTGGAATGTAGCATTTAGTCAGTGGATATAGGCCTAGTTCCAGAGAAGACTGGACTCCAAGTCTCCAAGAAGACTTGACCATGTCAATTATATGACTTCAAGCACTATGGTTTCTCATTTGTCATTATCCCCTAAGTTAATAACTGTTTCATACAGCTTTTAAAATTCTTCATGAGGATGAAGGAGAGCATACATTTTTACTTACCTTGCAAGAAAAAGAACAGGTTTTATTCAAGCATTTTGCAGGAAATGCTAATGAGAAGTTTATTAACTAATGAGGGGATAGCTAACTAAACCTAAACTATGGGAAGGAAATCCTGTAGTGCTTTAAAACAAAAGCACAACAGTCAGGAACACTTCAGAATAAGAAATGTGATATAGGAGACACAGAATGTAGCTTTACAAGAGATCATTCAAACACAGAGTTTACAAAAGGACTAACTTCCCCCTTTGCATTTTCAAAACCCAGCACTGGAATTAGAAAAGAGAAAAACCAGACAGGAACATGCTGTTACTAAGATAAGGCAACAGAAATCTCAGAATAAGCTGATGTCAACAGGATTAGAGAGGGTGATAGAAATACATTGGAGAAAAATGTTTGTGGTAAGGTCTGTTAATGAGAGGAGAAGGGGTCTGAAAGCCACATTGGTTGCAAAATGATGGAGCTGCTTGTGTGTAGTCCTAGTGCACACATGCAAAGGAAAAATTATGATTTAATATTTGTATATTGATAGCAATCTGCAAATGTAAAACAAAAGATAAAAACAAATACAGTAACTTGAGCACTTTCTTAGGTACAGACCAGCAGGCCTGGATTGCATGTTGCCTCAAGATTTTGAAAGAGTTAAGTAACAAATATTACTTCACAGGATTTTTTTAAAGCATGAAAAAAATAATCCTAGGGAATCACCAAATGGTTTGAAAATGGCAAGTAGAAATACTAAGTAGATAAGATAGGAAGGAGAATGATGCTGATGATTACCAATTGGTAAATAAAATGTTGCAAATTCCGAATAAAAGGTGTTAACTAGGAGTAAAAGCAAATAGCCTGTTGGATAGGATTTATTAAGACTCATGAATTATGAAGAATATGAGTACAGCAATAGTACCAGACAAAATACTTGCAATTACTCCAGACAGGTGAAACAATGGATGTGAGATGTAAATGAAATATGTTTAGTGTCTTTCAAAGTATGTGTTGCAGAATTGGAGGCATTTAGATTCCAATGCTGTCAGTGATGCTTACTCAGGCTGGGTGCAATGTTAAATAGTGAAATAAGGCAGGGGAGAGTTCAGTATTTTCTGGCCTGTTTTTCCAACAGGGTGTGAAACCTGGAAATGCAATGAATCTGCAAATTATAATAAGGTGAAATGATAAACCTTAAGGTTTCTAAAATACTACAAAGACGGATCGTGTCTGTTTTGTGTTGCACACGTTCAAATGCAGTTTCCTTGCAATTTTTTTTCATGGTTGCTGAATTATGTTGTCATCAAAATCAACTAGTTACTTACTCTGGAAAATACTTTTTTAAGGTTCATATCATTTTATGTGATTTTTAAATGCAGGAAATAAACAGCATGATTAAACTGGATAATTCTAGAGATTTACAGAAAGCATTCCATGAGTCACACATTAACAACCCTTGAGAAACTATAAACTTATGTTCAGGGATGAAATAGAAGTTATGGCAGTGGATTACATCTTGGAAATTTATATATATATTTACATAGACTCTGTTCCTACTGCCATGTGTAGTAGAAGACTCCATTGAGTGTCTGGAGACGTAATCCATCAAAAACCAAAGAAGTTTTAGACAATGTGATTCTGTGGATTCTGAGTTCCAGGATTAGGAATTGGTCACAACAGACTGTGAAACATGAATTTTTCATGTGTTTGTAGAGTGAACTAAGTTATGAGTTTTCTTCCACACTTCATTTTGATTCTTAGATCCTGATTTCTGCTGTTCAGTAAAGAGGAAAGAGAAATCTAAATGTGAAGAGAAGTTCTGCAGCCAGTCTTGAGAATCATTGCTAAGATAATTTCTAAGAAATTGTGGTGCTGAGAGACAATCTAGAAATGTGTCCATCTCAGCTGTCACATAGATTTTGAATGCATGTACATTTAGTGTGGATATATCCAATACTCCTTCTAAACAAAAAGCTAACGAGAGCAGTGTGAACTGGTATTTTGGAACTGTAGAAGATTCTTAACGCATATTAAGAAACTTCCCTCTGTGGGGGCGATGAGAACTAGAAGTTTGAATTCTGGAGTAAATCACTTCTCCAGTTGTGTAAATCCCTTATGTTTTTGAATGCTTTGTACCAGTCACGGATTTTCAGGATTTTAAACATTAAGGTGAATAAAAATCTCCCTTTTCTACACTAAAGCACCCTCTGCTATTTTTTTCTTTGCTGTAGCCATGATGAGCAGCAGAATCCTGAGATGCTTAAGTTCCAAAGTGCAGGCATTTAACTCTGTGGGCAGTTAAACAGTGGGACAGTTTTCTCACTGATGGTTAATTATCCTAAATGTCTGTAAATTGGGAGCAGCTACTTCTGTTAAAGATATAGCCTAGTTCATACAGCATAACCTATATGCTGAGTTTGGTGAGAGATTGGAATGGTGGTTCCTTTGAGATTGATAAGCTGAGATCAGTTGGTAGCACAGAAGGGAAAGTATGAGCTTTTTTGCTTGGGATGCTTGTAATTGGACTGAATGAAGCACTATGAAAAGGGAAGTGTTGAATTAGCCCCTGAGGGAGTTGAGTAATATGACCTCACAGGACTTTCCTTTTGTCATGTGCAACTAGCACAGTCTAAAGTAGTGGCATAATGAGTTACTCTGGCTGTCAGAGAACTGGGGGACTAGTGTCTCCAAAATCATTAATCAAATGAACAGGCATTGTGAGCACTAGCAGGTCATGATTCCAACCTACCTCAGCTGTGGTGTAGAGGGCTGCAGTTGTCTTTGCCAGTTCAATCCTGATCCTCTGCTATGTCTCAGGATAACAGAGCTTAAGATATAAATTCTCACAGTTTGTGGTCTACATGTGTCTCTCTGTCCAGTGAAACTAAGATCTCGGTTGATTTTTTATTCATATCCATTGGAGATAAAAAAATTATTTTGGTCATTGTATGGATGCAACTGGATTGAAACGGGCAATTCTGTTACAAAATGCGTGAAGAATGGTGTACAGCTCCCAGGAGTAAGGGAGAAAGAAAAAAACTAGACTCTTGTATAACTGGAAATAATGACTGGCAGACTTGTCTGATACAGCCCAGTAGTAATTTGGCTGCACAGATAGAACTGTTCTTGCAGTAAATCAAAGTTTTAATGAATTGTGTCAGTCAAGGATCTTGCTTTTCAAAGTGTCTACAGACATTATAAATGCAGGTGCCCTCTGCATTTTGGTTACCATCTATTCACAAGAATGTGCAGTATATAGTACTTCATCTAGCAAGTTTGTGTAGCCCTTTTAGAAGTTTCCCCCCCTTATCCACTTCAAACATTATTAGTTTGAGCAGGCAGTAAATATGTCATCTTGCTTTGGCAACAGTTAGGGGAAACCGAACTGCAAGCTTTGCCTATTAGCCCTAGATTAATTCAGTCTAAGTTGTTTTCATCAAATGCTGCAGATTACAGGGGTGGGAATCTGTGTCCAGCCTCGTGGGAGCTGTCCAGTGATTAAAGCAAATCTGCGGTTGCAGGCTTGGCTGTCTGCTAGCACAAAATGTGAATTTCATGGAACATGACGGCACCGTGAGAACTTGCCAGACATATTTTTTAATTTGACTGCTTCACGTACTTGTTCACTTCCCTCCACAGCTGCCCCATGAAGTTGGCTGTACCTGTCTGCTTTCTCCCAGTGGTAAGATACATCTGTGTGAATACTCTGGGAGAGGCACCTGGCCTGTTAACTGTGGGGAATCTTCAGAAGTGGACAAACCTTTGGTCACATGTGCAGCATTTTAAGCCAAGCAGCGTGACTGTAATTTGGAGCTGTAGCAGCCGGGACATGACTAATGATTTCGATCAAGAAATGACTGCCACACCAGGGTGTTGGTCAGTTGGTGACACTGTTGGTCAGAGATGATAACAGAGAACAGATTTTCTTGATTTTTTTTTTCCCACAGGGAGAAAAAAAAATTATCTCCATTTGCTTCGCACCACCCGCCTTTGCATGGAAACACTTGATAACAAGCCTGTGACTCCATGAGGTGTGGTGGTAATATGAGAAATCACTTGGACCACACACACACCCTTCACAAGAGTGTGTGGCCTGCTTAGCCTTTCATGGCTGCAAAGACTGAAACTACTTCAAACTTGCCATCAACTCTCTTCTCCACAGAATAATGCACCAGGCTAGTGCAAAGGCTTGCAAATTTTTCTCTTTCTAGGCAATCGGAGCTGAACAGCCCTTTTTCACTTAGGGAGGTGTTATGTGCTAAATGCTAAACAGCAAATTGAGCTGTTGGCGATTTGAAGATCGAGAGAGCTAAAGAAGAGGAAAAAGGGGGATCTTGCTCTGGTTTCCCGAATCCAATCCAGTGTACTTCAGGAGTAGTCAAAAGTCAGTGCCCTTGGACTGTTTAGCTGGTCTCCATCCAGTTTCTACCAGTGCAGCTGGCACCATCTGGTGCCCTGGTTACTGTTCTCCTTGGCAGGGCCATTTTTTAGCTGGGTTGGGGGACACCGCTTCCCTTTTAACCATCGATGGCCTCCCAGGAACCTGCTGCTAGTTGCTCGACTGGGCTTTTCTCCTTCTTTGGATACAGCATTGTTCTGTATGATGCCTGATAAGTCATTTTGTATCAATGAGACATTGAAGTCAGTGTCTAAATATTGGTGGGCCTAGATGACATGCCATGTTTTCTAAGGAGCTATATCTGAAAATCAGTCTGAACGTGCTCACTGTAGACAAGTGGATGCAGAAAGAAAGCCAATTATGGGAAGAGGGAAACTGCGTGTCATGATGATATGTGAGGATGGTATTGATTGGGGATGGGGGTGAGGAAGTATGCTCATCTCCTCATTACTAACAGTCAGTAAGGCAGTCACAGAAGGATTCCACAGATGGAGTCACAGCACCACAGAGTAGCTGAGGTTGGAAGAAGCCTCTGAAGATATAAAACAAACCACAAAGACCTCAAACAAATACAAACTCTCAACATTTTGTCTAAAACTCTTGTAACCAACATTTTGTTCCAGATGACTGGAATCCATTTTTAAAAAGAGTAGAAAGGAGGAACCTGAGAACTACTGACCTATCAGCCTCACCTCTGTGCCTAGGGAGATCACAGAACATTCCCCTAGAAGCTGTGCTAAGGTACACGTATGACATGGAGAAGATGTGGTACAGTCAACAAGGCTTCACCAAGGGCAGGTCCTGCCTAACGAACCCAGTGGGCTTCATTGATGAAGTGACTCCATCAGTGAACAAAGGAAGGGCTTCAGATGCCATGGTCCCCACAACATCTTTCTTTCTAAATTGGAGAGGAATAGACTCAATGGCTTTACTGTTAGATGCATAAGGAGTTGGTTGGATAGTCACATCCAGAGAGTAGTGATCAGCTGCTCAGAGTCTGTAGACACCAGTGACAAGTGGTGTATGTCAGGGGTCCTTACTGGGGACCAGTTTCTATTTAGTACCTTCATTAATGACATAGCAGAGGGATTGAGTGCACCTTTGTCAGGTTTGCAGATGACACACCTGAGGGGCAGGATGACTTCCAGAGGAGACTGGACAAGTTCAAGAAGTGGGCTTGTAGGAATTCCATGCAGTTTAACAAGAACATGTGCAAAGTGCTGCACCTGGGTTAGCACAGCCCATGGTATCAACACAGCCTGGGGATAAACAGATGGAGAGCAACCGGTGGGAGAAGGACTTGAGGGTGCTGGTGAATGAAGAGGCTGGACATGACCCAGAAATGTGCACTCACAGTCGAGAAACCTATCCTGAGCTGCATCAAACAGAGAGTGGCCAGCAGGTCAAGGGAGGGGATTAACTCAATGATCTTTAGGGTCCTTTCCAATCCAAACCATTGTATGATTCTATGACAGCATCTGACAGAATACATCATTACCAGAGGGGCGCCCTAAATTCCAGCAGCCCCCTTGACAGCTGAGCTGGTCTTGTGCAGTGGGGGTGGGTGAATAATTCCTAGTTAGCTACATTTCTGAATACTTACTTTATATTCACTCGTGATTATTTGCTTTTGCAAGGGCAGTAAATGAAGGTAGGAATGCTCCAGAGAGCTCTTTGTAAAACAGCAAGGATGTGGGATAGGAGGACTGTGAATCTGTGAACAGGCAGTCAGGGTCACCCAACATGAAAAGCAGCAAGTACTCTTTGTTCTTGCCTGTTGCCCTGGCCAGGGGGTGCAAAGTTCTGCCATGCCTCGTTTGAACTTGCTCTGTCCAGACGCTTGCTGGCAGGTCCCTTCAGCTGCAGACAGCCTCTGCATGATCCTGCTGCCTCAACTAGGAACATACTTAAAAGAGCCATGGAGAACTAAACTCTCAACCAGCAGCAAGTCTGTTCACAGAAGGGGGAAAAAACAAGTGCAAAGTCCCTGGAGGCCCTTTGGGCCATTTTATGCTGATGTTAGGATGCCAAGAATGCCTGCTTAGATTGTCCTGCGGGGTATCTTTGCACTGGTGTTGTGTGTGGAAACAGAGAGCATGGATCTGAATCCTGGGCTGTTGTACTGTGTACAGTTAATGGGACACTCGTGCAACAGCTGTTGCTGCTGTGTTTAAAAATTTGTCATTCCAGCTCTGTGATACTATCTGATCCTAGAGATCCCTTTAATTTTGTTTTTATTAAAAGGACTGCTTTACATTTTTAGAGTTTTTAATTGTAAAGGTCAACAGCAGTGTAGTCTAAATGGTTCTTGAATCACAGACAAGCCCTCAGCATGCTTCAAGTGCTCCTTTCATCTACCATGACTGTCACAGCCTCACTAATGCACACAAAGTAGAAGGACTGAGTGCAGCAATTTATCCTATTAGTCCTTACTCATCAGCACATATTGTTTTCTTACACAAAGCTTCCTCATGCAAGATCTTGGACCATTTCCCTGCTCTCCACCCCTCCAAAGAGACGTGAGGGAAGCTCCACCATGGGAAACTAGATAAAAGTTTGAGTAGCAGATAGCACAGAACAGGCCTGCTCTGAGGGAACAAGGAGGAGGTCAGAGGTGATCTAACATATCTGTGAACTTTAGGACAGCAGCTGTGATGGCATTTCAAGTTGTGTAAACAATATGCATCTGTAGGTCTTGTGTAACTCTGCCTGAGTACCTATGACATATTATCTTAGCAAGAATTTTGGAGCAAGTAGTGCAACAGTGAAGGAGCAGGGATTGCAGCTGACATAATGTGTTTATAATAGTGAAGTCAGAGGAAGACTCAAACCATCTGAGTGACCTTACTAAGCTAAACTGGCATGCAGTGACAGCGAACAAAAGCCACGTGTTGTCAAGCTGCAGACAAAATGCGTAGAGAGGAATAATTTTTTGGTTTTACATTGTTTTGAGTTCTGTACACACCACAAGGCTCAGCACAACACCTGCAGTCACAGCAGTGAAGGTGGTTGGGGCACTGATGCTTTTGTCCTTCTCTCTCCTTCAGGATGTCTTGCTCCTGAGTCAGTTTATTCGTTCAGATGGGGGGATGCTGCCACGAAGGGTCACAGGCCTCTGCTTGGAGGAGCACAAGAAGGTTGCTGTCTGTGTGCAGATGGCTCACCGTGCAGGTTAGTAGCTCTGCCAGAGATAACCGTTGACTGTAGGGCATCTACTGAACTCCATGAGAGAGGTCTTCTGCCCAGTTGGTATAGCTCAGTGAGATGTCATTGTCCAGTCACCCACCAAACTCCTTATGTTCTAAGTGCTGGGACAGGGTGATGGAACTGAGATTACTGTTCTGCTTCCTCTGTGCCGTGACACTCCTGCCTTGACAGCAGACATTTATACCTGTGGATGAGATGACCATTGCAGAAAGATCTAGAAAGTGGCTCAGTCTCCAGTAACTAATGATTAAACACCTGCTTCTGAAATTACTTGATTTACCCAAGCTTGACCTACCCCATTAGTAATATGCAACTCGCCATCTGCCATGTGATGACTTAGTTACTTTTCCCTGGGAGTGGGACTCAGGTTGACAAAGTCAAGAGTATTGTGCTGATCTTTATGCCTGGTACTTGATTTGCATCCAAGTTAAATGAAGTGAGAATTTTAATAGTCAGGTTTTCCATCCTGGAGATGAAATCTGTTTGGTCACCAGTACCCTGTGTCCTCTGTAAAAGCCTCTGCGATGAGCCCAAGTGACAATGTCTTTGGTGTGTATTTCCTCCCTATACCCAGCACAACTTCCCAGCTTCTCTGGCTGAGGTGCAGGTTCAGCAGTGACTGAAGATAAAATGCCCTTTCTACTGTACTTGAGTTTTTGTTATGCTGTCCCAGCAGTGACCTGGGTTGCCTGGCTTATGAGGTGTAATGTGACTTCTGAATGCAATAGAAGCAAAGAGACACTGCAAAATATTCTCACATCTTTTTCTGTTTCAGGTTTGTTGCCAAACCATAGGCCTCCACTTCCTGAAGGGCATATTGCCAAGAAACCCAAACTGAACAGGTGAATAGTCTTGTCTTTCCACATTTCTCTTTTTCAGGAATACATTGGAAAGGGAAAAACAGTTCCTTACAACAGGGTGAGAAATGCCTTAGGCAGCAGGATTCATAAAGAGTACTCAGCATTTTGGAGATCTGTCACAATATTCTCTTGTCAGTCTTTATGGTCAAGTTGTATCTCATATAAACCCTTTATTCAAGATTAAAACTGACACATATGTTAGAATCTGCCTGCCCTTCCTCAGCTATGCTCACCTTCTCATCACTAACAATCAGTAAGGCAGTCACAGGAGGGTGCCACAGATGGAGTCACAGCACCACAGAGTAGCTGAGGTTGGAAGAGGCCTCTCAAGATTGTCTAGTCCAAGCTTCCTGCTTAAGCAGAATCACCTAGAGCTGGTTATTCAGAGCTATGTCCAGCCAGGTTTTGAGTATATCCAAGGATAGACCTTCCCCAGATTCTTCTGAGGGCAGCTTGTTCCAGAGAACCAGTCTCATACAAGACAGTGTTCTCTTACATTCAGACAGAACTTTTTTTAATTCGTGTCCGTTGCCTCTTGCCCTGTCACTGAGCACCAGTGACTGGGGAGAGCCCACCCCTCTCTTCTTTACACCCTCCCTTCAGGTACTTATGAATATTGGTAAGACCTCACTTAACCTTCTTTTCTCCAGGCTGAGCAATCCCTTCTCTCTTAGCCTTTTTAGCCCTCAAGGGAAGAATGGTGCCCAGGCAGTGATACCAGCAGTGGGGGGG